>NW_010332731.1:271-9596 GCF_000700745.2 Antrostomus carolinensis | reverse complement strand
CCACAGCCACCGGCCTCCTCCCTCTGCAGCAGCTACTGCGGACACTGAGGCTGCACATCCAGCAGGAGAAGCCCAAGCCAGTCCC
Source organism: Antrostomus carolinensis (assembly GCF_000700745.2). Lineage (NCBI taxonomy): Eukaryota > Metazoa > Chordata > Aves > Caprimulgiformes > Caprimulgidae > Antrostomus > Antrostomus carolinensis. The sequence continues at coordinate 9,511 of NW_010332731.1, read as the reverse complement.
GTGCTGGTCACCCCACGAGCCTTTCCAGCCGGTGCCAAAGAACAGCACCAGCCAGTTTCCAGCCTCCTGCCTCCATCTCAAACAGGAAGGACTTGCAAAGCAGTTTTCAAGGTGTCCTTGGCTCAGCATGAAGGGACATAACAATCCACAGGCTGCCTGCCCGTGGGCTGTCTCCCTGCTCTGGAGGGGAAGATCTCGAGGCTGAGATCCACCAATAAAGGCATTTCATCCACCAGATCCTAAATCCAGGGCAGCTGCCATGGGAATAGTCCCTTTGAGTTACCCACCCCAAGAAGGGAGAGGGAAGACAGTAAACAACCTCCCACCATGGAGCAGCCCAGCTGCTCCACACCCTCTCCCAGGAAGCCTCTGAGAATATCCCCACTGTCCACAGGATCCCAACGGCTCCTGCTCAGGAAGGAGACGCGCAGCGCAGGGGGCTTACCTGCGTGTTAGAATAGAGATGAGGAGGAGGAGGAGGGGGTAGTGCTCCTGGGGGATAGGGGTAGCCAGGATTCCCAAAATTCATGACTCCAGGAGGGGAGAAGTAGGTCGGTGCAAGCAGCTGCTGCGGCGGGGGCTGGCCTGGGGGCATGGAGACGGGCGGAGGGTAGAGCCCAGGGTTTGCCATGGGGGCGGGCGTCTGGTGGGGATGTAAACCTGGGAAGTGACAAGACAAAAATAAACTGAATGTGATGTCGTGTGTAAAGCCACCTTGCTCAAAGGCCTTTCCTGCAGCCAGGAGACCTGCAGCTCCTGTGCTGGGGAGGGAAAAAGGGAAGTGCTTGTCAGCATGGCAGAGCACAGCCCCATCCCCAGCACCAGGCTCCCAATTCACCGGAACCGGACACAGCCCCGGTCAGCACATCCACTTCAGGAAATAGTTTTGTGGGTAAGATAGAGAACATGCCAACTCAACAGCTCTCATTTCTGCTTTCCTTTTCTGATCTACAAGCAGCAGGGACTGAAGAACCAGCTCAGCACAACAGCTGGCAGAGCCAAGCACCCACTGAAGGGGAAGGGACTCAGCCAGGAGGGTCTGTGCAGAACCTGCAGCCAGCCAGCTAGAAGCTGCCAAAGCGCTCAGATCACCTCAGTCCTGCACCAGCTGCCAGGGCCAGAAATAGCTATTTTTTCTTTCCTTAAAATTGATATTGATTCAACTTCACTGTATGAGGGAAGCAGGTCTCTTCCATGTTGTAGAAATAGGGAAAATGGATTCCCCCCCTCCCCGTGACAGAGCCTGTGTGAAACCAGAGTTATCAGCTCCCACGCAGAACCGCAACGTGGGCACCAGCTGCCCCCTGCCCCGCTGGCTCCTCACCTGGATGAGGGAGATGCATTTCTGGCTGTACGATCATCCCCTGGGGCGGCAGCGGGGCTGGGTTCTCACTGTGGGTGTAGATTGGTCCCTGGAATTGTACTGCAACATACAACAGTTGGTAAGGAAAAGCTCCACTGCATTTTATTCTACTGCAGCAAGTCACACGCACGCTCCAACCTGCTACAAGAGTTGAACACAGCACTGCGAGCTGCATTCCCATCGGCACACGGAGTCTACCAGGCTCACAGATGCTGTGTACTCCCAACAGAAAAGCCTCCTACTCCCTTTACAAAGCAGGAGAACACGCAGGGAATTTCTTCTCCAACACTTTAAATCCTGGAGTAAATTCCTAATCCATCCTCAGTCTTGTTCTGTAATTCTCCCTACTCTTAAATCTCAAAGACATGGTTCTGATTTCAAGTTACTTTTAAACCCTTGATCTCAGGAAGAAAAGGAGTGTCCTGGGCAGCCCCTGCACGGGGAGGGGAGGTGGGAACACTGACTGTGCTGCACTGAGTTTAAACACCAACCAGGGAGGCTCAGAGCAGTTTTTTAGTTACCGTACGAGACGGTTCAGTGACTCTATTTACAAAGGAAAGGGAAGACAAAGCAGTTGATCTGCCCGACCCTAAGAGGAGTGAGGGGGCTCCTGCTCCAGCTGCTCAGGTCTGAGACAACACAGAACCGTGGGAGCAGGAGGGAAACACTCACGTGGGTCGTAGTAGTGCCCTTCCATGATGCTGATGTGCATGGGGGGTGCAGGCTCCGGCACCGGCGGTCTCTGCCGCTGCGACGAGTAGCGTTTCACGCGGCCCCCCTGCACCGCCTGCAAGAGACCAGAGGCATCGGCGAGGGTCAGCGTGAGGGGCAGGAGCCAACCAACCCACCCCCCCACCAGCTCCCTCTATCTGGGTCACACAGCAGAAACTATGAACACCCACAAAAGGGAAAGGCTGAGGTGTCCCGGGCAGCCTCTAATTACTACAACCCAGAAACAAATCAACGTCGGGCTTCCGCGCTTCTGAAAGCAAGAGTCACGCTCCACGCAACATGCATTTACCATTTCCTCCATCCTGTTAAACTGAGGTGGTGGCCCAGTTCCCACGTGCATATGGTTAGGAATACCTAAGGAAGAAACAAACTGGTTATTATGGTTTGCATTTTGTTCCCAGTAACAAGCCACCTCACCCGCCGAGGGCACTGCCAGGAGGTGCCGGTCGGTGGGGACGTTATTGTACTACAAACAGACACAGCTCTTGCTTTTATGACAAGAAATCTTCTAACTTAATCTCTTAGGTTACAATTTTAAATAATTCAGCACAAATTAGAAGCTGTTGTGCTGCTGTACAATCATCCAGGCTGCTCAACACCTTGTAAATCTTGCTAAAAGAAAGAAGATAATAATCCTCAGCTGGAAATCCAGGTTGTGATCTGAGCTCTGTTCCTGCTTTGACAAGGATCTCTCCAGAGCAGAAGGATCCACGTGGGACTGGGGAAGCTGCAGTTTAAACCCTCTCTACAGGGTGTAACCACTTCTATCACGGGCTCCTTTGAATTCAAACAACAAAGTTAGGGAGCACATTTAAAACCACAGCTCTAAACTGATCACAGGAGATTCCAGGGGAGCAAAAGGGGATGAAACAAACACTGAGAGGGCCCATGGATCACTGATACTGCAAATACACGCGCAGGCATGCGGGCTGTGCACACAGCGTGACCCAAACACCCCCCAGAGTCAACTCCTGCCCTCTCTGCTAGGAAAAAACAAAGGGACAGGGGAGTAACATGTCCTTACAGACAGAAAGTGGCCTCCTACCAGCAGCCTAGAGCCATCTCATGGTAAATTTGTTAAGATGCTTTATTTTTTCAGCATTATAAACCAAAAAGTACCTAATCTCAGCTGCAAATGACAGAGCTTTTGAACTCTCATTCTACCAGCACATTTAAACCTGTCTACTCACCTCTCCAGTCAAGACCAAGGATCTGCTCACACAAAAATTTTACCAGTCACCTCAAGAAGACTTATGGTTTCATGACCTAAACCTCAAGAGATGCTTATGAAAGCAGCAAGTCGCTTTCTTCTCCTTGCTCCACTTTGATTTCCCCCAGGAAGGACTCTAACATTCCCCAGAAAAGACTCTAATTCTGGGCAGAGATAATTATACCTGAGTGACCTCTCGCATGGATGCTCAACTAGAACTCAGTCCTCAGCTCACACCGGGGTGACTCTGCCACACAGACCTCCCTCAGCTGGCCTGCTGCTGTGGCTTCCTTCCACCTTGGCTGTAGGGGCTACCAAAGCTCAATGCTAGGAAATAAGTTTAATTGGGCTGATAAAACAGAGGGAAGTTCCCTCCTGCTCCCAGCAGGACACTCCAGGAGCTCGATTATTCACTATCCTCACCCACCAACCGAGCACAACACTCCTTATCTCCTGAACTCTGACTCCTGCTGCAGCAGCTGGTCTCACTGTGATTCACGCCGCACAAAGTCCCTGCTGCCCATTCCTGAGGCCTTCAGCTTCACTGAACCTTCCCCGTTCTCATCACAAAACAGGGCAGAGAGAGAGAAAGGATCTACTCTTCTGTCCTTCCCAGCCATAATTCAATTAACCTGCACAGGAATGTTTAATTTCCCCTTTTTCTCTTCTGTTTTGTCCCCTCTAACCATCCCCACCACACTTTCTCCACAGCATGGATCACCACACACATGGCAGAGACAATTCAGCTCCAGCCAATGACACGAATGCAGAGCTGCACTCAACTGGGGCTGCAGTGGAAAACCAACAGGCTGCACCCACTTACCCCTCAGCTCCCGGGGCTGCATGAACTGCGACTGCCCCGGCGCCCAGTTCTGCTCAGTGAGATTCATTTGGGTCATCTCTTGCTCGAGTCCATCCAAGTTGGATTCTACCGGTGACTCCCAGTTACTGCTCTTGACTGGTGGGGGGGAGGTCTCAGCTTGCACAGGTTTTGGAGGCACAGGAGTGAGCCCTTCCGATGCAGGTATTTCATCTGCCAGCTTCCCCGCATCCCCAGCTTTGATTCTGGTCCTTCTTGCCCGGGAATAAGACTTCTTTTCAATTGGTCTGTCTGGTGGGGGCTGTGCAGTGTCAGCGGCCGTGCCTTGGTTCTCCAAAGCAGCCTCCTCCCTCACAGGGCTGCTGTGGGTGTGTGCTGCTTCCACCTCGGGTGACTTGTCCCTCGGTGGGGTTTGCTCCGCACGCTTCGCTCGGTAGTTGCTCTCCTGTTTCACTTGCTCGCCGTTTCGAGACAGATGCTGGGTGTTTGCTTCTGAAGCTCGGTAGCTTGGACGGGTTTCTTTATAGCCCCCCACCCTTGGATAGTTCCTAGGTGGGGGCATCCTCCCTGTGCCTGCAGAGCTCCTGTTGGTGAAGGTTCGTGGGGTAGCTGAGGTGCTGTCTGCACCTTGGTGCCTTGGGGGTTTATTTGGCCTCTCATTGGACCAGTTTGGGTCTCGCTGAGGAGGACTCCCAAACCTGAGGGAGAAAAATAGTACAAATGACTGGAAATAAATCCCTGGCTGAGAGGTGCTGCTGCACCAGGGAACTCCTCTCTGGGCTGCAACATCCCAAACTCCCAGCACCAAGGTCCCACCCTGGGCTCTTCCCCGTTGGGACTTCAGATCTGTCTCCCTCTGGTACGACCCAGACTCTAGTGTTGACTTCGCTGCTCACCTTGGTTTGCGCATCCTCCTGGGTTTGATGTCATCAGGGTTGTGAGCTGACCTGATGTCATAGCCATAAAGAGCGATCAGCTCCTGCCTGGTCTTGGGGGCCTGCTCGTCCTCCCGGAATTTATCGTGCTCCCAGCGACCCTCGTCCTTCCACAGCTTCCGCTGACGACCCTTCGGCCTGGAACAGTCACACAGGGAGGACCAAGAGGTTGATGTAAAGCCAAGGAGATGTGGCAGCTTCAACCAGCTCCACACACACAGAGATCAAACATTTCTAGGGTAGGGTGTGCAACAGGAGACAGCGACTCTTCTTCCTCCCACTCTTCCTGCCCAGCAGCTGCTGGCTGACCCACTGCTATTTCTGAAAAGCAGCAAGAAGGGTCACAGCTCACAGGAAAGAGACTTTTCTTGGGGTTTCTTTTGTACCACACTCAGTCTCTCCTTCAAAACAAAGAGCTAAAATGTCCTGGCAGGTAACTGAAGCACAGACAGATCCTCCCTGCTGATGCCTTCCTGGTATTTCACACCGAAGCAAGGAGCTGTGCTGCCAAACGCTGGCCTGGGAGCTGGCCTCACCCTACCCAAGGAAGGCAGAGACGTGGGGGATGCTCACATACCTGACCTCCTCCTCCTGAGTCTGCCCCCGCAGGTCATGCTCAAAGAAGAGCCCTTTGCGTGGGATGTAAGTTCCGATCCTCATCGTCATCCAAGTGCTTGGGAACTTTTTTCCCAACTTTATTCTCAACAGGTTCGGTGCTCTCCTGTCAAAACCAGACAGCTCTTACCACTGCAGCAGTCCCTCTGCGAGGAGACCCTCACAGCCCAAGAAAATGCATGTTGAACACCTACCTGCCCGTCCCCGCTCTGCCTCTCCCCGGTCACGGCACCTCTGGAGTCGGGTTTCTCATCCCCTTTCTCTGCTTTTGCTGCTGACTCACAGGAATCATTACTATCCTGCTTCAGTTCTACTTTGGCACTTTCTTCCTCGCTGTAATCCTCTTCCTCTGCCTGAAAGAGCCCACTAGTTACTCAAACACACACCTGTAGCAGTGGGTCCCCCAGGAATTTCTCCACACAAGTGCTCAGATCTGCAGTCAGATCTCTGTTCCAGTTGTTAAAGAGACCTGACGCTTTCATAGCAGAGGATGAGCTCCTGAGGGCCTTCCTATACCTCTATTTTTATAGAAAAAACAAAGACTAGGTTATAGCCAGGTGGGGGTTGGTCTCTTCTCCCAGGCAACCAACAATAAGACAAGGGGGCATGGGCTCAAGCTCTGCCAGGGGAGGTTTAGGTTAGATGTTAGGAAGAAATTCTTTACAGAGAGGGTAATCAGGCACTGGAACGGCCTGCCCAGAGAGGTGGTGGATTCACCATCCCTGGAGGTTTTTAAAAAGAGACTGGACGTGGCCCTTAGTGCCATGATATAGTAATTGGAGTTGGATCAGTGGTTGGACTTGATGATCTTGGAGGTCTTTTCCAACCCAATCTATTCTATGATTCTATGATTCTATGACTAAACCCAACACCTCTCCCCACCAACGCCAGCAGATCCAACAGTTTCTAGAGCAGAGCCAGGACCAGCTCCCCTGCAAAGCCACAGCCTCTCACTGCTCTGAAAGGAAAGAGCTTGTGCAAGCCGGGGTGATCCAGGAACAAGGGCCCTCAGACTGTCCCGTCCTTCCCACACTGAGGGCCCGGATCCAGCCAGCGCCGCGGTTCCAAATTCCCTGGAGTTACTCAGCTGACTCACTCGGAGCACTGTGCCCTCGGAGCCCTCTGCTGGCAGGAGCGTGACCGGGTTTCCCCCTCCAGGAGCCTGCAAGCCTCGCTCAGGCTGGAACCACCACTAAAAATAGCTCTGTGTGATTAACAAAAAGACTGCTCTATTTTTCTCTTTCAACACAGCGTATTTGCACATCAACTGCTCCTTTTGTTTACGTTGGGGAAACCCAGGACGTGGCATTATTTTTAGGCACAGGAACAGAGTCATCCTGGCATGTCAGTGATGCAATAGCCCCATAGCTGCTCCAACAGCCCAGCCTGCACCAGGGCTGCTCAGCTGCCTTGAGTCTCCCGGGAGCCTCCGCGCAGGTTTCCAGGTTTGAAGAGCTGCTGCACAGTGACCACGGGGAGCTGCCCCTCCACGTGCCACCTCTACAGCCCACCCCCCTCTACCCTCACTAATGGCAGAGATCAATTCACAATTAACAGCCCCTTCGAGCTCTGATTTCATCTGCCTGGTTGGTTTGTTTTCTCTAACTGCTGCCCCCCCCTCAAGATCCTCAAAACAGTTTGTCTCTAGAGAAGGGTTTTCACTAGAAAAACCTTCCCTGCAATCGTTAGAAACCAGAACTGCTCTGAACTTCCTCAGGATGTTAAACTTCAAAGTGCTGAAATAAAAATCCAGGGCCACTGACAGTCAGAGGCTGCTGCCCAGGCTGCCTCCCTGGCACAGGCAGGGGGGCCCAGTGCTCACAAGGGGGCTGATTTTCTCAGCACACCCCCAGCCCCGAGCTGCCAGCACTCATGGGACAGGTTACCTCTCCAGCTGCAGGAAACAGGGACGCTGCCCATGATGCTTCCAGCCCAACTCTTCAGTTTTTTAATTTGAACTCATTAAAACACAACCAGCACCCTGCACCTCCCTCCACACCCTTCTCAGCCACAACAAATCCAGCTCCCAGTATCCAATGTCTGAGGAACCAGGTGGTTTTTCCCCCTGATATATACTAGGGGGGTGGAAAAAACATCCTACATCCACCCCAGAGCAGCACAGACGGCTTCTCCCCAGGGCTGGGCCCAGCACCACGGACCCTCCACCAGAAAACTGCCCAGTGAGGGGCTCAGACTGGGAGAAACCCTTTTCCTCTGCGGGGGTGACGACTCCGCGCAGCTGGTGTGAAGCAAAGGCAAAGACAAAGGCAGTCGCTGCCGACGGGGTCAGTGGATGAGAATGAAGGACACAAATTGGGGTTTGTGCTAAAATTATGCCAGATGCAGTCACTTGGCAGAAGCCTCTGAACACCAGGACAGAGACTCCTCTTACCTCCGAGTCTTCGGCGCTTTCGTAATCTGAGAGCACAGCTGTGGGGGAGAAAAGGGAGTTTGGTGTCAGGGCAGAGACACAGACACAGTTTCTCTCACGCTGCGGGTGACTCTAGTGGAAGGTGTCCCTGCTGCTGGCAGGGGGGTTGGAACTGGAGCAGCTTTAAGGTCCCTTCCAAACCAAACCAGTCTGGGATTCTATGACTGTGGGCAAACACACACTGACCAGTCCCACTGAGGGGAACTCAGCAGCCAGCACCAAAGTGTCCCCAACAAACACCACTGCCAGCTCACACAGGAGGGAGTGAGGGAGAGTTTGGGGTGCGCTGTCCCTGCCCCCCCCATTACGAGGGAGTATTTGGGATGACAACAACTGCAGGACTCTTAGAAAAAGCATTTGGTCACTTTTTGCACACAAACAGCACTCGCAGTGCCAGAGAGAGTCATTACTCACCATCTCCTTCAATGCCATCCTCACTTTCCTGTGGAGAGAGGAGAGAAGGTGAGTTAGTGGAGGGGAAGGTCAGCAGCCGAGTCCCTGCGGCGTCCTACGATCCCAGTCACAGCTACCACCAGGTTTGGCCCTGGTCCTATCACATCCACCCTTGGAAGTTCAGCTGCAGTGATCAAGAATCAGGACTCCTGGTCTCTAAGATCCTCCCAGAGTGAGCTAGGCTGGAGGGAAGGCAGCTCAAGAAAAAAAAGCACAAACTGTGTTAATTGCTGGGGGTCTTCAGAGGGAAAAGAGTGACATCAGCAGACGAGCCAGGCTCTGATCCCTCGATAACAGAGTCAGACAGCTAACTCAGGGAAGGACAAGAGGATTACTTAAAGCAGGAGCCCAGGAGTAAGGAGCAGCTGCTGGCCAGGACTGAGCTCAGCCCGACATCTCTAGAGACCCCGGTGACAGAAACACAACCCTGTGCCTGAGAGAAGCCTCTGGATGAAGCAGAACAGCTCAGATCAGGGAAAGCTTCTAGTAAAAGAACAGACTGATCGGGCTGTGCAGGAAAAACCACCTCAGATCAAAAATAAAACCAGCCAGCACATTGAGATAAACCCAAACACCAAAACAACTGAGCAGAAACATGCTGAGATTCGGGAGGAACCTGAAATAACCGGCACTATAAACCCACACCACCAGAAAATCCCACCCAGCCGGGAACTGCCCCAG
>NW_010332731.1:0-259 GCF_000700745.2 Antrostomus carolinensis | reverse complement strand
TGCAGAGCCGGGGAGAGCAGCCCCCAACGGCCCGGCAGCGGCGGGGAATTAACAAGGCTGGTCAGGGCTGACACAGAGCAGAAGAGGCAGCAAATCCACCCGTCCATGCCCCGCTGAGGGGACCCCAGGATGGGGAACGGGACCCCAGCCCCGGGGAGCACAGGGAACAGCCCGCCCAGCCCTGGGGGGCTCAGGGGAATCACTGAGGGGCACAAGGAACCCCCCACCCGGTGCTGAGGGGCACTGGGAACCCCCTGCT
>NW_010332730.1:2847-12183 GCF_000700745.2 Antrostomus carolinensis | reverse complement strand
AGTTCAAGAGGGACTGGGATCTTCTGGAGAGGTTGTGGAGTCTCCGTCTCTAGAGATATTGAAAACCCACCTAGACACATTTCCTGTGCAACCTGGTGTTCGGAACCTGCTTGGCAGGGGGGTTGGACTATATGATCTCCTGAGGTCCCTTCCAACTGGAGAGGCTCTATCCACTGTTTTTATCTTAGACAGCATCTTCAAATCAGTTTTTTGTTAGGAAAGTGCTGTACAGCCTATGAACTTTTTTTTTACTTCTAGAAATGTCACCCTTGACATCTGTGGAGTTGCACTGTGTTGCTGATTATGCAAATACTCTGGAGTCAGGGGAAGACAGAACACACTGATACTTGTCAGTTTGTGCTTATTTATTATGCCTGGTCTCTTCCTGGACATAGTTCCAGCCTAGTTCTTTTGCTTAAGAATATGGGAGAGGTGGAGAAATCGTCTTCCCAGTCGACCTGGTTCTGTCACCAAGACCTTTGAGCAGAAGTCTCTCAGAGTTGTTTTCAGGGGCTGGTTTCAGGAGTAGCTGGCTGTGGGGACAGCCTGTGTCGTCTGGAGATCAGTTGTGAACTGCAGGCAGTTGTTGAGGATGTCTGAAAAATTCTTTCCTACATTTTATCAGTTTAGCCCTCTGAGCTTCTACACTATTAACCTAAACCCTTTTTAAAAACAGTATTTTGAGCTCTCTGAATGCAGTTTTTTTTCATTAGCACAGATCTCATGAATATGCAAGCAGTTAATATGCAAGCAGTCAATATAAGCATTATATTTTCTTTGGGAGTGTAACTTGATGCAGATCTCTTCTCTTTAGAAGGTAACACTACGCACTCCATGAGCATATGTGGGTAAGGTCTCTGATGAGGAAAATCAAAGGGAAGGTGAAGGAGGCAGGTTAATGGCTGGGCATGGCCTGGATGGTGCTGAATTTGCTTTTGGTTGTTCCAAACAATATAGTGAAGTGGGGGATAACTGGAATAAACTGAACGTATTTGTGTGTAGAAATCTGTTAATGTGATTACAGCCATAGAAAAACAACATTTTTTTTTTGGCTCTGTTCGTATGTTTCTGAATTGTTATAATGTGTTTAATTAGAGCTTGTAATATGTAGAGTATCTTAGATCTCTGCAGTGGGCTGGCTGCAATGGAAATTCAATAGTTTGGCTTAGAAATTAATTCATAAATAAGGCTTTCTCTAATTTCAGTGGCTTTAAAACCCTTTAGATTCTCTTTTCTCATTTGAGTTGGGTTAGGAACTATGAGATTTGGGAGAACCTTTGTTGTTTTCTTTATTTCATTGGCAGTACCTTTTGATACCTTACAGCTTGGGTTTGTGGGGATTGAAAGGGGTTTTTTTTTAGGCTTTTACAGCTCAAATCCTATAGGTTTTTGTTTGGGTTTTTTTTTTGAAGTCACAGAAATTCTATTCTTTCCATATTTCTTCACTGTAGGTCAATAACGAATTCTGATGTTCATTTTATTTGTGGTTTTCTTGTTTCTATGAGTATGGAAAGTAAAATTAGACAGCATGTGTGCATATGTAATTGCATTATATGCTTGAGTTATTTTTCCTCATTAGATTTTCACTAAAACATGATTGTATATAATAAATATGGAAGTCAGAATTATTTGGTGAGAGTAGAAAAATAATGGGGACTGCTTTGTCTCAAGGTTTCTATTAGAACAACAAGGCAAATGGATGCACAGCCTCGAGTGCAGAGTTGTCTGCAGTCCCCTCTTCCTTACCTGCGAGCAGGTGACACGCAGCCTGTTAGGCAGTGATCCTGAGTGGGAGGCTGTGGTCTCTGCAAGCCTGCTCGAGCCTCTCGAGCTTGCCAGCTCGTGTCCGCTGTCCTGGGAACTGAGAAGTGCTGAGCTGGCTCTGTCCATCCTAGATGGAGCAGCACTGAAGGAGTAGCAGAGGGACAGCTGATCTGGATTCAGAAGCAGCACTGTTACCTGATTTTTCCCAGTATTACAGCGTATCCCTAAACAGCATGAGGGGTTTTTTTGCTTCGGTTTTGCTGGGGTTTCTTCTGTGAGATACCTGGGCTGATTACTAGGGTGATGGACAGCCTCAGACTCACACTGGTACTGCCTCAACTTTGATTTCCTAGCCCCAAAAATGCTATCTGCAAAATAACCCCTTTTAATTTGCTCACAGTTTTACTAGGCTTGGATGAGCATCCTCTGAGATCCCACTTTAATTAAATACCTATTGTTGAAAAACACAAGTCTCGCTGTGAGTATTCTCAATATGAATTCAGAGAGCAGGATATTGGATTTACTCACTTCCTGGTGTGGAGTAGATGTAATTTATCACATTCTCTGCATAGGCTTAATTATTTGTATCATTTTTGAAGCCATTTTATTTGTAACAGCTTGGAGGATTTTTATTTTTCTTTTTTATCTTTCCCCTAGGTATGAGAATTTCCAGAGACGTCTGACACAGAACCCTCTCTTCTGGAAAACATAAGCTGAAGTGGTGTCACTGGAAGTGCTTTCTGAACAGTGCTCTCTGAAAGATGAAGCAAGTAACCCCCCTGAAGAATTTTTTGGGGGAAAAACCTAAACGATTAGTCTGAATAGACAAACTTGTAACTTTTGTAATACTCTTGAAAATTATTTAAAATTAAAATCCATGAAAACTACTTGCCTACATGTTGTTTGTTTTTTTTTTAATTGAAGTACTTGACTGCAATGAGAAATCAGTACTGCATGTGCATGTGTAGGAATATTCTTTTGCAACCGCATTTGAAGTGGAAGAAATTACGAGATTAAAAGTAGCAGCAGTTTCATCCTCGTGTGATGCTCTGGGGTGTTCAGTTGGAAACAAAATAAACATAGTTTTTCCTTCTTTACCTCATTCTGAGAGTGACCAGGCAACTGAGAACATGATAATGGTTTTCCTGCTGGTACTTACACTGTAAGATGCCTGATGGAAAAGGACCTGGGGGTGCTGGTCAACAGCCGGCTGAACATGAGCCAGCAGAGTGCCCAGGTGGCCAAGAAGGCAAATGGCATCCTGGCCTCTTATCAGAATTAGTGTGGCCAGCAGGAGTAGAGAGGTGATCGTCCCCCTGTACTGGGCACTAAGTGGGGCTGCACCTTGAGTGCTGTGTCCAGTGTTGAGTCCCTCACTCCAAGAAGGAACATGGAGGTGCTGGAGCGTGTCCAGAGAAGGGCAACAGAGCTGGGGAAGGGTCTGGAGCACAAGTGTGATGAGTTCCTGGCTGAGGGAGCTGAGGTTGTTGAGCCTGGAGAAAAGGCGGCTGAGGGGATACCTTCTGGCTCTGTCCAACTCCCTGAAAGGAGGGTGGAGAGAGGTGGGGGTGGGTCTGTTCAACCAAGGAACAAGCAAGAAGATAAGAAGCAACAGCCTCAAGTTGCACCAGGAGAGGTTTAGATTGCATATCAGGATAAGTTTCTTCACTGAAAGGGTTCTCAGGCACTGGAATGTGCTGCCCAGGGAGGTGGTTGAGTCACCATCCCTGGAGGTGTTTAAGAGATGGGTGGATGAGGTGCTCAGAGATCTGGTTTAGTAGTGGATAGGTACGGTTGGACTTGATCGCAAAGGTTTTTTCCAACCAAAACAATTCTATGATTCTTTCACTTTGTGGACAACCAACGTTCCTGTCCCCAGCTCATATATATTACTCTTACCTTTCTTCTGGAATGTTGGTTTTCTGCTTTAAAATGTACTCTACAAGTGGGCCCCAAACCAGATTTTTCTGTAAGTGTACAGAAAAAACCAAGTCCAGCTCTAGCAGTCATCAAAAGATCGATGCCGTTAGAGTTTCTCTGTTCCCCACTGCCAGATTGGAAAGACCATCCAACATGGCAATTGTCAGAAACCCCTTGCACCTCCTCTAGCTGAAGGGTGTTTGCACTGCTTTCACATCAAACCCTTGTCCATGTTCCTTCTTCCTTTCCTGCTTCTGGAGTGTTGGAATAGTTGGGCTGGGGCTGTTCACTGTTCTTATGAAAAAGCAACGTATGAGAAAGAATGATTGTCCGTTCAGAGACGTGTATTTCAACTGTCCAGTGTTGTCAGAAGTATTCCTGACCTTGACTGTGCTAGAAGAATTATTCTCAGTAAGAAGATGGAGTAAAATCTTTTTTCCCCTTTGAAACAGATGTGGGGTGGCTGATCAGGCTGTCTAGGAATAGTCACTGGCCCCAAAAACTCACATTTCTTCATAAATTCACGGGATTTTGGAGTGCTCCGAGTAATCTGAGTTCTTCTCTTTTGCTTCCGAATTGGAAATCTTTCACGGGGCTTACTAAGTCTCTCAAGCCCTCAGTGCCTGCACACTGGCCTCATCATGGAATCAGGAAATGCTTTGGGTTGGAAGGGCTTAAAGATGGTTAAAGGCCATCTAGTCCAACCCCCCTGCAGTGAGCAGGTATACCCTCAACTAGATCAGGTTGCTCAGAGCCCCATCCAACCTCACCTTGAATGTTTCCAGGGATGGGGTTTCTACCACCTCTCTGGGCAACCTGGGCCAGTGTTTCACCACCCTCATTGTAAAAAATGTCTTCCTTACATCTAGTCTGAATCTCTCCATTTTTAGTTTAAAACCATTCCCCCTTGAAGGTCCACTGGGACCTTCAGCTCTCTAGATCTAGATTGGCTTGATCAGCAATACTGTTCTGAAGAATATATCATGCTTTTGAAGTAAATTACTTCCTGTAATTAAGAATTAGGACTCACTCCCAAGACCACTGGCATGAAAGTAAAAATTTGTATCTGCTTCTCTGGCCGAGGAACGAAGCCCTTAAGGATTCCTTCATCAAGTCAGCCTTAGGAGCAACTGTCCTGAGAATGGAAACACTATTTTGATGCCTTTGAGACTGCTCAGTGCCATTTCCTGTGTTCACACCTCAGCCTCAATTGGACTCTTTCCTTGCGTAATAGCTGAGGACCCCACCAGAGACTTGCAAGGAAGAAAAGGTATGAGATCAACATAGGAGCCAGAAGAGGAGTAAAACAGAAGACTGATGAAACCTGGGAAAACTGTTGAAGAGCAGCTTTTGAAAAGTAAAACTAATTCCATCCCAGGTAACTCACTGAACAAAGCTTGGAGTTGGTTCCCAGAGCCATGAAGATGATGAAGGGAGTGGAGCATCTCGCTTATGAGGAAAGGCTGAGGGCGCTGGGTCTCTTTAGCTTGGAGAAGAGGAGACTGAGGGGTGACCTTATTAATGTTTATAAATACGTAAAGGGTGAGCGTCACGAGGATGGAGCCAGGCTCTTCTCAGTGATGCCCAATGGTAGGACAAGGGGCAATGAGTGTGAGCTGGAACACAGGAGGTTCTGCTTCAATCTTTACGGTGAGGGTGACAGAGCCCTGGGACAGGCTGCCCAGGGAGGTTGTGGAGTCTCCTTCTCTGGAGACATTCAAGACCCGCCTGGACGCCTTCCTGTGTGATCTCATTTAGGTTCCTGCTCTGGCAGGGGGATTGGACTGGATGATCTTTCGAGGTCCCTTCCAATCCCTGACATTCTGTGATTCTGTGAAGCCATGTAACAGGCCTAAACCCTAAAATACTTGATCAAGTAGCTCAACCAAGGACTTGATTTTTCTTAAAGACACATTTGTAGGCCATCTGTTTGTGGAGCAGCAGCAATAAGGGCAGTTAGCAGAGGCCCAGGCTGAACTCCCTCAGTGGAACGGGTCATTAGGCTCATTGTGTGTGACCTGTCAAATCCTGCTGTAGGGTTTAGTGGCTTTGTTACACAGATGGCAGATGCCACACATAGCTGAGGATGTCACAGGTGGTATCGGAAGAAGACAGAGGGACAAACAGAGGCCGGAGTTAAAGCATCATTAAGTTGTAATAGAGCACTGAAGGCTGCTGGTGGTCATTGCTCAGGTTCTCACACTTCTAAGGAAGCATCTCCCTGGTGCCAAGTAAAATAATTAACACTTTGCAAGAGGCCTTTGCAAGACCTCACTGGTGAAGAAATATGGGTCAGCATGACCAAACGGCCTCAGCGGGTCAGCAGGAGTTAATTAACAAAGGAGTTAATTATTTGTTAAAAAGAGGCACTGTCTAGAGCTTCCTTATCCGACTGTCTGGAGCATCCCTATATGATGTTACTGCTCCTTGTTGCAGTTGTCTATGGTCCAGCTTATCTGACATGGTTTGGTGAAGAACGGGTTGTACAACCTAAACGCATATAAACTCTGTGAGACCCTCTCTGGGCAGAGTTCGTATCAGCAGAGGCTGTCGCTCGGCTGCTCTGTCTTCTCTCCTGTAGCTGTAATAACAAACTGATTCTCTTCTGACCTGGTCAAAACTGCATTCTGGTTCTTCCATGATGCTGGTGGGATTCTTATTGTTTGGGCTTCAGGACGCCAGACTCGACCCTGTGGGTGGCAAGCCTCAGCATTGTGCCTGCTCTTGCCCTGACTCGTCTTCAAGGCCGTAAATGAGTCTGTGTAACCATGGGCATTTTGACTCATTCAGCCGTGTGTATTCAGAACTTCTCCCAGCGCTGCAGCCACTGCAGGTTCAGCTGGGTGTTGTCTCTGAACTTAGTTAATGTGGCACCCGCTGGAGACCACAGAATCACGGAAAGGTTTGGGTTGGAAGGGACCTTAAAGATCATCTAGTTCCAAGCCCCCTGCCATCAGCAGGGACACCTTCCCCTAGACCAGGTTGCTCAAAGCCTCATCCAACCTGGCCTTGAACACTTCCAGGGAGGAGCAGCCACAGCTTCTCTGGGCAACCTGTTCCAGTGTCTGACCACCCTCATAGGAAAGAATTTCTTCCTAATGTCTACTCTAAATCTCCCCTCTTCCAGTTTAAACCCATTACCCCTCATCCTATCACTACTTGCCTTTGTCAAAAGTCCCTCCCCAGCTTTCCTGGAGCCCCTTCAGGTACTGGAAGGTTGCTAGAAGGTCTCCCAGAAGCATTCTCTTCTCCAGGCTGAACAGAAGTCACACAGTACTCAGGCTTCTTATACTGGTAAGTGAGAAAGGCCAAGGAAGCCATGTACATTCACTGTACATTACTTTTCTTTCCAACCTGCTGTGGCCAAGCTTGCAGATCAGAAACTTGCAGCCAGAAGACTCCATCCCCCTTCCAATTGTATGAGAGGTGCCTTTCCAAACCCTTATGAAAGTCAGAACTCATTTATTTCTATGGGTTGCTGATTTGAACTGCCAAGCTGTGCTTCTCAACCATAAATGCTTTTTCTTTCTACCTCACCCAGCTTTCATACTGAGAGACACCAAAACAGTCTTTGTATTTCTTTGTGATGAGAAGGAAACCAAAGGCTGGATCACTATTGTTCAAAGCAGAAGCCTAAAACTGAGCTATTCAATCCACCTTTTACACCACCTGGACTTCAGAAGTGAGGTTTGCAGATTTTTGGTTAGCTCTTATATTTGTCTGTTTGGTTCCAAGAATCAGGAACTCGTGTGAGTGGCTCTGAAACAAACTGAGAGTCCAGTCCCAGCACTTCCAGCACTGACCCTGCCCTACACAGAACACAGAGCTCCCAGCAACCGGGGTACTGGGCTGTGGGTGACCCCTATGCCCAGTCTAAACTGGGTTTCAGTGGAGAAAGTCTTTGTTGACTGATCTGCAGAGTTCATGCCAATCTTAGGACATACACATGTACACATTTTCAGAAATAATGAGCATGAATAGATTAGAGATTATCCCAAAACACCAAAATTGGTTTGTTTGGTGAGGGGTAATTAAGATGTGGGGGTCTGGGTGCTAGAACAGAGACGTGCTTCCTTGCTGAGGAATGGAATAAACCTCTTGCTGCGGAACGGAATAAACCTCTTGCTGCATTTTCCTCTTTCAGCATGAAAAGTGGTTTAGTGCCTTTTCTCTGCTTGTTTCAGATGAGAGGGAAATCCCAGGGAAGGGATTAGATTTGATACTATGACTTCATGATTGAACAGCCAAACACTTCTTCAACATATTTATATATCTCCCAACAATACTTTTTACCTCAACAGAGTGGTTTAAAGCGGGAGAACAGGATTATACAGATGTAGTTCAGGAATAAGCCTGAGGAGAAACAGGAAGATTCAATGCTCACATCAATCTATACTACCTTTTACATATATATTGATTTATTTTTTTCTCCCCCAAACACACAATAAAAAAATCCTTCTCCCAGGTACTTCCAGAGATGTAAAGCCTGTAATAATAACAACCTACATGCAATATAAATTATTTTGTAGCAGGCCCCTCTATGTTTAGAGTATTTTCCCTTGTGCTGTTGCCAGTTTCCTGCTATGAGGAATTCAGGTCCCTTTGAATGGAAAACCTCTTAGAACAGAAGAAGACTGATTAGTGATCATTAGGCTTTGAGGTTGAACATGCCCTGCATGGCAGACTCGTAACCATGACAGCAACAGACTTATTTCCCTCCTTTTTGGACCTTTCCCCAATCATTTGCTTCCCAAGTAAACATGAATCATTAGGCAGAGTTGGGAAAGTTTATTTTCTGGAGAGCATTACCTGTTTCTGGGTCTGCCTTCACCTCAGCACCACACCCAGAGGCAAATTTAAAAATAGAAGAAGCAACAAGTGCACATACTGCTCCTGGTTTGTGCTGAACAGATGCAAGATCCAAGGAAAATGGTCAAAATTTTAATTACACAGAGGGGTTATTTGTAGGTTGGTTTGTTTTCAAAAAGAGTTATGATAATGAAATGAACCAAATATTTTTCTGGCACCCAGATCCTCTCCTTTGCTGAGCCTGAAGCATTCTCCGCTGAGCCTGAAGACTTCCCTGCAGCCCTTCTAGAGGACGTACATTTCATGTACATTTCAACCATGGCTGAAAAATCCCTACTGCTTTTTTAGCCCATTTCACTCTCCACCCTGGACACAGGAAAACACAGCAGAGCTAGTCCAACAGCATGCTACCAGAAAGCATTTGCAAAGGCTAAACAGCACCAGTCTCCAACCCCAATGTTCTCAACATAGTTTAGCTCAGCTGACCAGAGCAGTTTCCTTGAAGGCTGCAGGAAGTCTGAGCACGCCCATGGTCTTTTTGGGGTGCTCTCCCAACCACATCCCCACCTCCACAATCTTTCAGACTCTACCAACACCACATACTTTCCACAGAATGAACTATGAGGTACACAGACCATTGCTGTTGCATAAATGCTGGTTCATTCTGTGCCAGCAGTTCTGTAGATGCAGTAGAACTAGAGGTTAAAAACTGTCTCCAAGCTCCAGTCATTTTTCTCCCTCTTCATAGAGTCATGGAATGGTTTGGGTTGGAAGCGATCTTAAAGCTCATCCAGTTCCAACCCTCTGCCATCAGCAGGGACACCTTCCACTAGACCAGGTTGT
>NW_010332730.1:1225-2638 GCF_000700745.2 Antrostomus carolinensis | reverse complement strand
CCCCTTCAGGTACTGGGAGGCCGCTATAAGATCTCCCTGGAGCCTTCTCTTCTCCAGGCTGAACAGCCCCAACCCTCTCAGCCTGTCCTCATAGGAGAGGTGCTCCAGTCCTCGGATCATCCTCCTGGCCTCCTCTGGACTCGTTCTAACTGGTCCATGTCTCTCTTGTGTTGGGAGCTCCAGAACTGGACGCAGGACTCCAGGTGGGGCCTTACGAGAGTAGAGTAGAGGGAGAGAATCCCCTCCCTCGACCTGCTGCCCACGCTGCTCTGGATGCAGCCCAGGACACAGTTAATTTGTGTTCAACTCCACATGTATTTCAGTCTCCTCCCTCCAGCACTCAGCCTTGTACCCGGTTCTGCCTGGCTCTGGTTTTGCACTTGGAGCCCTTGGATGACTGGTCATGGGGACATGATCTGGAAGCCCCTTCATAGAATGAGTGTGCTGGCCACTTGGCTTGTGCAAGAAAAAGAAGGTCCAGAATCCAGCTCAACTGAACACTAATTTTGGACAAATCTGTGCCACAATGGTACCACTGCAACCCCCCAGTAGTGAGCAAACCATTCTATGATTCTATGATATATATATAAATCCTATGTCATAGAGTAAGACTTTTAAACTATGTGCCAGCTCTAGATTCCATTTTTTGCCAGCTCCCAAATACACAAATCAAAACTGGCTGAGTCATATTACTTCAAACTGAACAGGTAGTTTATCTATACAGAGCATTTACAAGCTTCTCAAACTGTAACAAACAGGAAAAAGCAATATCCTGAAAGAGAAAAGTCAGATACACATGAAGAAGTCGGTAGCAGACAGGACTACTTAACCAACTGATGAAAAAAGCACTGTTATGTTGCCAATGACAGTGTTACTTGTATTTATATCACATCCCAACACCTTCTTTTCAAGTAACGTGTTATGGTGAAGGACAAGAAGAGCACAGGAGGAAAAGAAGTGTGTAAATGGTTCTGCTTCAGTAGATGTTATTAATCACCCTCCTTACTCAGGTACACACAGCTATTGTGCAATGTCTGGGACGCTGCCAGACTACAAACACTAACATTTCACCCACAAGATACAGACACAAATATTTTGAACAGGGATTAGCACTGTGAAGGATGTCTGCCATCTTAGCCACTTGCCCCCCTTTCATTTTTATTAATTGTACATATTTTAAACCCATATGAAATAGTATTGATTTTAGAATTCATTCTTCTTAGGGCAAGGAAAACATTGAAGAAGCTATTTGGGGATATTGATAATAGAGGTAATTAAAATATATTTCCAATAACTAACTTTGTTCTACTGTTTTGATTCTGCCTGTTTAGTTACTATGATTATAGAATCATAGAATGGTTTGGATTGGAAAGGACCTTAAAGATCATCTAGTTCCAATCCCCCTGCCATCAG
>NW_010332730.1:688-1212 GCF_000700745.2 Antrostomus carolinensis | reverse complement strand
GTTTTCCTTGCCCTAAGAAGAATAAATCTTAAATCAATGTGATCCACAAAAAAAAGTTAACTTTTCCCCAGTAACAGAAATGGCAAAAAGCACATACCAATTATTTAAGATTATTAAAAATTAATCAATTTTAATGTGAAACTAACTTAAGGAATGTGTTCATATTTTTATGAACAATAATATTAATATTTTTAGCAGTAATTTAACATTTATTTCTACTTTCTTCTTAAGTATAGTATTTCCTTTGTGTGGTTCCTGAATAATATTCAAGAGCTTCATTAGGTTTTCAGTTTAAAAAGGCACAAATTCAGCTGCAAGCTTACAGGTACCAAATTTCTAGCGCGTGGCTGTATGTTTATGTGCTGCCTGCATGCAAAACAATATCATAGGCCCTAAGTGAAAACTCAGTGTGGGAAATAATTAAAATGGACAAATCAGAAAAACTTTACAAAAATACTTCTTTTTATTAAAAGCAGCAATTTCAAGCAGAACAATACACAGAATGTAAACATCACTAAGTTCAG
>NW_010332730.1:0-671 GCF_000700745.2 Antrostomus carolinensis | reverse complement strand
AACCTTCGAGAAAGTCTATGCTAAAGGCATCTACTGCACTAGCAAGTTAACCGACTCTATTAGAATTTGAAAATATATTTTCTATTTTGAGTTAAGAAAAAAGTAATTTATCGTAGTCTGTCCCAGCGCCAGATACTGGCATCATCACACACAGCTATAAGGATGCTGCTGTCCCTGCTAAAACTGGTCTGTCGAATGGCAGCGACACATTTAGGGTGAGTCAGAGTCGTACACCTATAAAGAAAAGAAAATGATTCAGCTGCAAGGTTAAATCTGCACTTGCTGTTACATTACAGAGCCTGTTTCACCAACCTCTGACTGATGTGACCCAGGAGGAACTGAAGGGCAACAGGATGATGCCCTCCATGGTGTTCTGCACTCCAAACATAATTTCCTGTTCACCCACTGTCATTTCTCATCCACCCCATTGTCACTGAAGCACTAATTGAAAGCTTGTTGAATCACATTGTTTAGAACTTCAACATCAATGTTCTTTCCCAGTGGTTAGGAATAAAATATCATAACTGAGTGATTAGAGACTGCCAAATTTTCAGGAACTCTGTACATTTCTGTATATATACACACCCACATCCCTATTTATATAGATTATATTTTTATATATAAAATAGATAATCTAAGTTTATATAACTTACCATGTAGTATATATAAAA
>NW_010332729.1:1440-1735 GCF_000700745.2 Antrostomus carolinensis | reverse complement strand
TATCCCTGCCCGTATCCCTGTATCCCAGGCAGCACTAACAAGTGCCTTCGGCTTCAGGCTCGACCGCCCGGGCAGCAGCAAGCGGGACGACTGCAGAACAAAGGACGTGCCATGGCTCTGCCCCGTGAGCTCCTCCTGCCCCTGAAGTTGGACACCCAGTTGGACTTGGTGATCCTTGATGAGGGCCACAAAGATGATGAGGGCCTGGAGCATCTCCCGTGTGAGGAGAGGCTGAGAGAGCTGGGACTGTTCAGCCTGGAGAAGAGCAGCCTGAGAGGGGATCTGATCAATGTCT
>NW_010332729.1:605-1425 GCF_000700745.2 Antrostomus carolinensis | reverse complement strand
TGTGGAGTCTCCATCTCTGGAGATGTTCAAACCCACCTGGACACTTTCCTGTGCAACCTGCTTGAGATGGACCTGCTTTGGCAGGGGGATTGGACTGGATGATCTCCTGAGGTCCCTTCCAACCCCACCACTCTGGGATTCTGTGATCCTTGTGGGTCTCTTCCAACTCACAACATTCTATGAAGTCTCTGAAACTCTCCCTCTGCCTCCCTCCAACCCTCCAACCTCTCCTGGGATGGCTGGGACACTTTTCCTTAACACAGAGTGAATGTCTGTGCCCCATCCCACATGTGCAGCCCCTCAGAGGGGTGTTGGGTCACATCCCCCTGCCCGCTGCTCCCCGCCGGGCTGCCCATCCCTGGCACACCGCCTGCTCCCACATGGGGCTGACTGGGGCCTTGCTCTTTTCTTTATCTCAAAATTAACTTTGAACTGATGGAAAAACCTTAATTTGCACTTCAAAGTGTTTTGCAGCAATTTGCCAATGTGAGCAAAGCCGGAGCTGGCACTCGGGATTTTTCCAGGGCCCTGGTTGTGGCAGAGCCCGGTGCCCCGGCTCCTGCTTGCCCCTGCCCACACCCCTTTGACTTCCCCAGGGGTTGTTGGTGTCTCCTGCCCTTCAGCCCAGCCCTGCCACCCCCCGCAGCCCCCAAGAGCTGGGATTTCTCCAGGCCATGTGCTGAAGGCAAAAATTCAGATGGAAACAGCCACGTTTTGCTGAAACAGCCACGTTTTGCTCGCCGAAGCCTCGGAGCAGCCCGGTGCCCGCCTGGCATCGACCTCCCAAAACCTCCTTGGGCTTCATGTTGTGTTTTTGGCT
>NW_010332729.1:0-566 GCF_000700745.2 Antrostomus carolinensis | reverse complement strand
CACCCAGCATCTTGGCATCCCATGAGTGGTGACCCACCGATGCCAACCCGGGGTGGGCAAGGGTCCAGGCTCCGTTCCGGTGACGATGCTCCATGCGCTGAATCACCGCCACGTTCTCCCGGCGCAGCCCAGGCTCCATCCCAGCGATGATACAGCTGCGCTAAACATAGCTCTGGGAAGGGAAGGGAAGGGGGGTCTGCAATGGGGGCCCCATGGGAGCTCCTCAGCCGGGGGTTTCGCTCCTGTTGGGTCTCCAAAGGGGGGACAAGGGTTGGGTGAAGCCAAATGGTGTCTTCATCTGGTTCTGCACCGATTCCTGTTCCCTTCAGCCGGTGTCAGTGATGGAGGCAGATGGCCGGGACGCAGGACCACGCCGTGCTAATGTCTCCTGGTTCATCTCCACCGCCGGACCCCCACGTAGGAGTGAAGACCCCACCTTGGTCACCATCCTTGGGGTTCCCCTTCCCCTCTGGGTCCTCCAGTGGGGTGGGATGAGGCCTTGGCAGGGATGTTCATTCCGTTGGGGTCATCCAGTGCTGTCAGTCTGTCCATCCAGGCCTTGGGGT
>NW_010332728.1:0-496 GCF_000700745.2 Antrostomus carolinensis | reverse complement strand
GACCTTACCACTGTCTACAACTACCTGAAAGAAGATAGTAGTGAGGTGAGCATGTGTCTTTTCTCCCAGGTAAGTAGTGATAGGACAAGAGGCAATGGTCTCTAGTTGCACCAAGGGAGGTACAGATTGGATGTCAGGAAAAATTTCTTCACTGAAAGGGTTGTCAGGCACTGGAAAGGGTTGCCTAGGGAGGTGGTTGAGTCAACATCCCTGGAGGTGTTTAAAAGATGGGGTGCTTAGAGATATAGTTTAGTAGTGGATAGGTATGGTTGGACTTGATGATCTCAAAGGTCTTTTCCAACCAAACGATTCTATGATTCTATGAAAAACAATTGAAAATGGACCTAAATAACATATAGGCAGTTATGTAGAAAAATATCTAGCATGTGGAAAATTTGGAAGAGGGTGGGGATAAAGTAAATCTGATATGTCTGTGCTCTCCCAAAACCATTAACCTGGCATTTAGGACTCCCCTCCAGTCAATCAGGCAAGCTAC
>NW_010332727.1:0-4239 GCF_000700745.2 Antrostomus carolinensis | reverse complement strand
GGTCCATGTCCTTCTGAAGCTGGTGGCCCCAGAACTGGAGTTGGGGTCTCCCCAGAGCGGAGCAGAGGGGCAAACACCCTCCCTTGACCTGCTGCTCATGCTGCTCTGGATGCATCAAGCACAGTGTCATCCCCCTCCCCATGCTCACCTTGGCAGTCTGGGCAAACTGGTCCTGCTCTGGTCTCCAGTACAGCTCAAAGGTGACGGCGTCTGCGCCGGGTGCCGGGGTTTTGGTGGGACTCTTCCCTGCTGTCACCTTGCTGCACTTGGCCACCTCCAGCTGTTGCAGCAGGTGCCTGGGCAGGAGGAAGAGGTGGGTGTGGGGTCCTGCCATTGTCCCCCCGCTCCCGGAGCTGCGACCTCAGTGTCCTGGGACCCCACTCACTTGGCCAGGGCACCCTCAGGGTCAGCAAAATCGATGGCTGCAGTGGGACCCAGCAGCTTCTCCAGGTGGCTGGAGACCAGCTGCTGCTTCAGTCCCTCCACCTGCCTGGCCAAAGCCATGGGTGTCACCTCCTCCTCCGCTGCCGACTCCTTCATTGTGCTCTGGAGGAGGACAGGTCACCATGTCACCCCCGTGGGACAGCGTCCCCACCAGTCCTCAGGGCAGGGGTGATGCTCACCTGGATCTGCTCCACCTCCCTAACCAGCTCCTGCACCTCGTGCTGCAGCCGCTGGTATCGCTGTTGGGGCGTCTCTTTGGCACCAAGACCTTCACCAAGCTGCAGAGAGAGGACCTGGGGGGTCAGGGTGGGGGTGGTGGCTGGGATGTTGGTACCCAACACCCCTTGGTGCCCAAACTCCCCTCAGTGCCCACTTGGAAAGGCAAGAAAAGGGATTGAGCAGGGAGAACAAGCAGGTGAGGCCCTCAACTGACGGACAGAAGCAGCCTCAAGTTCTCAAGAACTTGGTCCTCAAGTGGGACTTGAGAGAGACCTGCTGGAGGGACAACACAGCAGAACAGAGCAGCCCAGGAGGCTCCTAATCCACTCATTGATGACAACAACGTCCTCCTCCAAGTCACAGAGGAGTCAACGAGGACAGAAGCTCTGCTGGAGATCATCTTCACCAACAAGGAAGGGCTCGTTGGGGATGTGGAGGTCCAAGGCAGTCTGGGCTGCAGCAACCATGAGATGGTGGAGTTCAGGTTGCTCCTGGGCTCCAGGAAAGCAGACTCTGGCCTCTTCAAAGGTCTGCTTGGAAAAGGTAGTGGAGGGAAGAGGGCTCCATGGAAGCTGGTTGATGTTCAAGGATCATCTCCTCTGTTCCAGTGAGGGCACAGTCAGGGAAAAAAGCCAAGGAGCTTTGACCAGAAGGTCCTGGCCAAACCCAGACACAGAAAGGAAGGAGGCAGAGGGTGGAGGAGGGACAGAGAACCTGGGAGGAGGAGAGAGACATCACCCGAGCAGCCAGGGATGGGGTCAGGAAAGCCAAAGCCCAGCTGGAACTCGACCTGGCCAAGGATGTCCAAGGCAACCAGAAGGGCTTCTGTGAGCACCCAGGTGACAGGAGGATTCTGAGGGGAAATGGGAGCCTGCTGCTGAACAAGGCAGGGGACCTGGGGACACAGGACGGGGACAGGCTGAGGCACTGGAGGCCACCTTCACATCCATCTTGATGGGCTCCTAGAAGAGGATCAGGTCAGGGAACACCTCAGCAGAAGTGGGTGGTCACCAGTGGGACACACCTGTGAGGGCTGAGGGATCCGGCTGGTGGCTTTGCAAGGCCACTCTTGATCATCTTTGATGGGTCACAGTGACTGGGAGAAGTGACAGGGGACTGGAGGAAAGCAAATGTCACCTCCGTCTTCAAGTAGGGCAAGAAGAAGGACCCAAGGAACCACAGGCTGGTCAGCCCCACCTTCTTCCCTGGGAAGACAATGGAGCAGCTACTCCTGGAAACCATTTCCAGGGACAAGAATGACAAAAAAAATCATCAAGAGAAGTCAATGTGGCTTCACCAAGGAGAAGTCATGCTCAACCAACTCCACCAACTTCTTCAATGAAATGACCAGCCTGGTACACAAGGAGAGAGCAGTGGGTTTTGTCAAGGTGGACTTCAGGAAAACCTTGGACATGGTCTCCTCTAAGATCCTCCAAGAGAAGCTGTTGAAGTCCAGGCTGGATGAGCACACACAGCAAAGCCCAGAGGGTGCTGATCATCAGCCCAGCATCTGGTTGGAAACTAGTAACGACCCCAGGGGTCAATGCTGGGTCCAGTCCTCTCTTAACATCTTCATGAATGATCTGGATGACACAGCAGGACGAACTCTCCACCAGTTTGCAGATGACACCACGCAGGGAAGAGCAGATGAGATCAGATGCTGCCGTCCAAAAGGACCTGGACAGGCTGGAGATGGACCAAGAAGAACCTCACAGAGCTCAACAAGGGGATGTGCAAAGTCCTGCTCCTGGGGAGGAACAACTCCCAGCACCAGGACACGCTGGGGGCCACCCAACTGGGAAGCAGCTCTGTGGAGAAGGCCT
Source organism: Antrostomus carolinensis (assembly GCF_000700745.2). Lineage (NCBI taxonomy): Eukaryota > Metazoa > Chordata > Aves > Caprimulgiformes > Caprimulgidae > Antrostomus > Antrostomus carolinensis. Next base: position 1,753 of record NW_010332727.1, on the reverse strand, counting down.
CTGGGGTCCTGGTGGACACCAAACTAAACCTGATACAGCAAAGGTGGCCAACGGTGTCCTGGGCAGCAGGAGGAACGTTGTGGTTGAGGGAGGAGACCCTTCCCCTCTCCTCAGCAGTGCCGAGGTCACAGCTGGAGTGCTGTGTCCAGTGCTGGGCCCCCCAGTACAACAGAGACATGGACATACTGGGAAGAGTCCAACAAAGGGTCACAAAGATGACGATGGGGCTGGAGGACAGGCTGAGGGAGCTGGGCCTGTCCACCCTGGAGAAGAGAAGGCTCTGGGGGGATCTTATGAAGGAGGGTGCCAAGAGGACAGAGCCTGGGTCTTCTCAGTGGTGCCCAGTGCCAGGAGCAGAGGTCGTGGACCCAAAGTGAAGCGCAGGAGGTTCCCCCTGAACATCAGGACAGACTTTTCTGCTGTGAGGGCAACCAAACGCTGGCTATTGGTTGCCCAGAGAGATGGTGGAGACTCCATCCTTGGAGAGATTTAGAAGCCATCTGAACATGGTCCTGGGAAACCAGCTCTAGGTGGTCCTGCTTGAGCAGGGGGGGTTGGACCAGATGATCTCCAGAGGTCCCTTCCCACCTCCACCCTCCTGTGATTCTCTGTGATGTGTGGCCTGAGGCAGGGACGTCACTGTGGGGCGAGTGGGGACAAGGGACCATGCCCTGAGGTGGCTCCCACCCTCACGTGCTCTGGACTCACCATTTCATACTCCCCAGAGTTGTAGCCCGTGGTCCGGGGTTTGCTGATGCTATCGGAGAAATCTAGAAGAGGAAGAGCAAGGTGACCCCCCAACATACCCAGGGTGGCTGTGCCCTTCTTGGGGTCATCTCAGTGACCCACCCTACCCTGAGCCCCCCATCTCACCCACTCCCTTGGTGCCCAGACGTTTGTCCTTGAACTTCTCGTAGGCAGCGTTGGGGTTGATGACGAGATGCTCCACGCTGGTGCTGCTGAGCTCCTCCTGCACACGACAACGCGCGGCGTTAGGAGACGAGGCGGCCACGAGGGTTTGTTGGCAGAGCTGCCACCTCCCTGCAGCGCCAGTGGCCATTTGGGGACAGGATGGACGGTAACGGGGCGGGTGAAGGTGGCCGTGTCCTCCTCACAACAAGGGGACAGTCCCCAGGGACTGACACGTAGGGATGGAACCCACCAAAGGGTCTGTTGGGGCAGCAAGAGCCGTCCAGGACACGGCACATCCCCAGAGCCTGCTGTGGGGACATGGGACCCCCGTCCCAGTGGGTAGGAAACCCCCTGAGGACCTGGCAGTGGGGTCAGAGGTGCAGGTGCCCACCAGGGCTGGAGATCTTTTGGCAGCTCCACCACCAGTGTCAGGAAATCTGCTGCCAAGCCCACGTGGGTCATGGGTGGCCGGGGTGTACCCTGGCCCAACAGAGCTGGAATTGCCCCACAGTTGCATTTTGGGGTGGTTCCCACCACCCAGGAGACATCAGGGAGGGGGTTTGCAGGACATCAACCCTTCAAAGACCAAAGGAGCTTTGCCCCAGAGCCTGGCAGGGCGAGTGCAGATGGTGAGTCTGGGCTCTCCTCATCCCCCTCCACGGGTGGGGAAGGTCCCAAGGTTCTGCACCCAAAGGAGAACCCAGGAGGCACCCAAAGGAGAACCCAGGAGGCACCCAAAAGACCATTGAAGCATTTTTGGGGAGCCCTGGCGTGCTGCAGATGGGTGAGAAGTGGGGTGAGAGCAGCAGGAGAAGCACCAGCAGCGTTATTGGGGGGTGGG
>NW_010332726.1:396-5292 GCF_000700745.2 Antrostomus carolinensis | reverse complement strand
TTTATTTTATTTTATTTTATTTTTTTCTCTGACACATTTTGGAGTGTGCAGGGGTCCTGGAAGGGCTGTGGAGCAGAAACACTGTCCTACCTGTGCTGAGCTGGAGGACTACATCTGAGTGATCACCTCATGCTTGGAGGGTTAAATCCTTTCCACTAGTGAGAAACTTCACGTTGTATTGAAGGAAACTCCAGGCTGGGGACTCAACCAGTCCCCTGAAATGCTGAGAAATTGGTCTGTGGATTTGGGCTCTGTGATCCTGATGGGATTTTTAAGGAGGATGATGAAGGTGATGCCACATCCAAGGGTTGGAGCTGACCTACTACAGGGTAGGGGATGGAGCCAGGTTGCCATCGTGCTGGTTGCTCACACCAGGACCTCTGCAGCTCTGACTCTGGGTGGGTGTTTTCTGCACGTGACTGTCTTAGGATGGCCACAAGTTACTCAGCCTGTGAGTTTCCTCAAGTCAGAGCTACGACCTTGTTAAAAATTTCCTGATTTGCAGGCTGAATAGCTACATCTGTCTGGCTTGGGCAGCCCTTGGACCTGGTTGTGCCTCTCTCTGTCAGGCTGAAGAGCTGTGTTATTGCGTCTCGGCTCCCGGAGCGCTGCGGTTACAGCCCTCGTAAGCTGCACAGACCGAGCTCTCAGACTTTCTCCCTGTAAAATGTTTTAGTCACTGAAAACTGAGAGCAGCTCCCAGGCAGGTAATTAATTAGAAATGTGAATTTGGAGGCTCGTTTCCCTTCCCATCGTACAGTTGCTGTTACTCCTTATTGCAAATGATTTTTTAAATTGAGCTTCTTAGAAACGTGATTCTGTTTTAATGAAGAAATATCTTCCCTCCCCATCCCAGCTCTTCAAACAATGTGTCTCCCAGCTCAAGCTACTTGACTATTGATGGTACTTGACCATTGATGCTCTCAGGCTCTATGTGGACACAGGTCCACACAGCAGAAGCACACACACACACACACACAGAATGGCAGGAAGATGTGGCAGGGGAGGGTGAGGTTGGCCATTAGGAAAAGGTTCTTGAGGCAGAGGGTGGTGGAGCACTGGAACAGGCTCCCCAGGGAGGTGCTCATGGCACCAAGCCTGACAAGATTCCAGCAGCATTTGGCCAAGACCCTCAGGGACTTGGTGTGAATGTTGGGCTTTCCTGTGCAGGGACAGGAGTTGGACTCCATCATCCTTGTGGGTCCCTTCCAACTCACAACATTCAATGGTTCTATGAATTAAACTTGAATTCACAACTGTAGGGTTGGCTGAGCAGCTCTGATCCAGCTCCCTGCACGTTGGCCAAGCTCCTGTTGACTTCAATTGAGTCTTGCCTGCTTTATGAGCCTTCAGAGCACAGCCCTGAGCAGGGGCTGCTTGTATAACAGCTATTGCATGGTTAGTATTTGTATTACAATAGCACTTCAGGACCCCAATTGCAGCTCAGCGCCCCGTTAGAGTAGTCCTTGTGCAAACACATAGTAAAGAGGTGGGCTCTGACCCAAGGAACTAACAATCCAGGTCTTTACAGCCCCCGAGGCACCTTAGGATCAATCATTTATATTACAGTAGCGCTTACAGCATGTCTGTGCCCACGCTGAGGTGCTGGCTGTGGGCTGCTCCGGGGAATCTTGGGGTCTGCAGGATGGGTGGGTGACACTGGGCTTTGCTGTTTGAGCTGTGAAGGGCCACTGCATGATGACTTGTTCCTGCTCCAGTGGGGTGAATCCTGCAATGGAGGTGGCTTTGCCTTCTTGTTTGCAGAGGTGGAGTGTTGGGGGAGCAGGAGGGGTCTGCAGGACCATTTTCCTCTCCTTCCTTGTGCCTTCTTAGCATGGTCCTGGGCGTGATGGGGTCTGTGTAACCCCTTGCTCTGGCCACATCCATCCATTGGTTTATGGTTGGACTAGATGATCATAGTGATCTTTTCCAACTAAACTATTCTATGATCTGTCCTCACACCATCGGAGCTGGTGCTGCAAACCCAGGATATGTGGGTGCAGGAGCAATCCTTATGGATGGGTGCAGCTCCTGGGCAAGGGGAACTGGTGGCAGTGGAGGGGACAGCAGTGGCTTGGTGGCCTACAGCATTGCATGGTGTATCCTTGGCACCCACTTCCCGAGCTGCTCCAGTCCCACCTGCACCCACATCTCCAGCCACTGCTGTTCTGATCCAGCCGGGCAACCTGAAAGGCAGGAGGTTTGTGCCAGACAGATGGTTAAGGGCTTTTTTTGGGTCTCCTTGCTGATTCCTTGGACCCATTTGCACCTTGTATCTGTAGAGCTCACCTCTCTCTTCACCTTTTCCAGATGGGTTTCTCTTTACAGCATCAAATCCAAGTGTTTTGGTCAAGTTTTGCTGCTGTGAGCAGAGAAATGGGAGTTGGCATTTGCCCACCACTTCCTAAAACACCTCTCCTGGGGTGGCAGCAATTCCCTGGGGAATCCCAGTGTGGTCTGGGAGGGAGTTTAATGCTGAGATGGGGTTGGGGGGGAACCCAGCTTGCTCTTTTCACTTTGATATATATCAAAGTAATATAATAATAATAATAACCTCTATCATATAACCTTATAGAATCTCCATCTCACTTAACTACCTGACTCCTAGAAGAATTTGAGCAACCTGGTCTAGTGGAAGGTGTCCCTGCTGCTGGCAGGGGGGTTGGAACTAGATGATCTTTAAGGTCCCTTCCAACCCAAACCAGTCTGGGATTCTAAAAGTGATAATAATAATAATAATATCTATCATATAACCTCGTATAATCTCCATCTCATTTTAACCACCTGACTCCTAGATTAAGATCTAGCAAAAGTGATATATAATAATAATCTCTATCATATAATCTCCTATAATTTCTATCTCATTCAACTACCTGACTCCTAGAAGAATCCCTAGCAAAAGTGATATAATAATAATAATCTCTATCATATAACCTTGTATAATCGCCATTTTATTTTAACCACTTGACTCCTAGAATAAACTCTAGCAGAAGTGATGTATAATAATAATCTCTATCATATAATCTCATATAATCTCCATCTCATTCAACTACCTGACTCCTAGAAGAATCCCTAGCAAAAGTGATATAATAACAATAATCTCTATCATATAACCTTGTATAATCTCCATTTTATTTTAACCACCTGACTCCTAGAATAAGATCTAGCAGAAGTGATATATAATAATAATCTCTATCATATAATCTCATATAATCTCCATCTCATTCAACTACCTGACTCCTAGAAGAATCCCTAGTAAAAGTGATATAACAATAATAATCTCTATCATATAACCTCGTATAAACTCCGTCTCATTTTAACCACCTGACTCCTAGAGCCCTATCTAGCAGAAGTGATATATAATAATAATAATAATAATAATCTCTATCATATAATCTCCATCTCATTTAACCACCTGACTCCTAGAATAAGCCCTGGCACATGTCTCCTGGCTGGCAGGGAGCCGGGCTCTGCTGTGATATATCACTGTGCAATATCCCAAAAGCTCCAGCTGGGCAGGAGCCGCAGCGGATCCCAGGATCCCGGCACGCAGCTGGCTATGATCCTGCCTCCTCTCCTGGAGAAAGCCCCGGCTTTAATACCATGTCAACATGGAACAGCTGGCTGAGGAAATGCAAATTGAAGTTACATTTCTGAGCAGCTGACATCGCTGCAGGCGGCCGGCACGCTGAGCTGTGGGTGGCTGGAGCTGGGCGTAGAGCCCGGCACAACAGGACATTCTAGGGACCAGGGCAGGGAAGAAGAGATGTGCCATGGGGCTCCCCAGGGCTGCTTGGAAACTTTTTCCCTATTAAAAAATAATAATAATAATAATAAAAATAAATCAGTTCAGGAAAAAAATAAACAAGCAAACTCATCGCTAAACCAAAACACAGCCCTGCAAAAGGGAAAGCAGCCAGGGGCAGGGCTCAGCCTCCCTCTGCCCACCACCATCCCAACCCTGGGGCTTTCTGTAGGAGCTGGGGGTCTCCATCAGTGCCCCCCACTCTGCCTGTGCTCCCCAACCCGCTGCACAGCATTGCAGCACCCCAGTGCACATCTGTCCCTGTTCCTGCTCTTATCTGCTGCTGCAGCTCAAACCTGCCCTGCAGCATTGTCAGAGTTCCCTTGATTCTCTTTTTTCTCCCCACCCCTCCCTCCTGTTCTGCTTTCTAGCACAAAGTGCCCTGGAGCTTTGCAGCTTTTCCAGCATTTTTTCTCTCTCTCTCTGTGTCCCACAGCCCCCCAGAGCGGGGCAGAGCCCAGCAGTGGGTGGGCAGGAAGCTCAGGGGTTGCCCTGGGACTCATGTCCAGTTTGGTTTTCCCGAATGGAAGCCAAGAGCATGAAAGCCCACACCATAAGTAAACAGTGCAGGAGTTACAGGTCCAGGGTTGGGTCATGAGCTTTGCTCTTTTGGTTTCTTGAGAAGAAGTTATCCTTGGGATGCTTCCGGCTGCGAACGGCTGTGTTGGGACAGAAATGTCACCACAAACCCCAAGAGCTCTACCCTGCTCCCACCCTCTGGTCATCACTGCACCCAGTACAAACTGGGGGGGATCCAAAAGGTCCCTCCCTGGAGGCCCCCAGAGAGGTAGCCAGGCAAAGGCTGTCTTATTTTTGGGATGTTTTCCAGCTTGTTGCTGGGTGATGGCCCAACCCACCCACACCAGCATCAGAAAGACATGAACTGGTTTCATAGAATCATTGATTGTTGTGAGTTGGAAGGGACCCACAAGGATGGTGGAGTCCAACTCCTGTCCCTGCACAGGACAATCCCAACATTCACACCATGTCCCCCCTCTGAGGGCATTGGCCAAATGCTGCTGGAATCTTGTCAGGCTTGGTGCCATGAGCACCTCCCTGGGGAGCCTGTTCCAGTGCTCCACCACCCTCTG
>NW_010332726.1:0-317 GCF_000700745.2 Antrostomus carolinensis | reverse complement strand
CAAGAGAGAAGAGATCAGCGCCTGCCCCTCCTCTTCACCTTGGGAGGAAGTTCTAGACCCCCATGAGATCTCCTCTCAGTGTTTGTCTGCAGCCAATTGCCACTCTTGGCCGTGCTGCTGATGGTCCTGCCAAGCTCTTGCTGGGGCTCCTGGGTACTTCTTGACCATAATGCTGGTAGTTGAGTTTGTTCCTTTTTCCAAAGGTAGCAGCAAAGCCAAAACTTGCAGCGGGCAAAGTCCCATCGGGGCAGGTGAAACCCACCACGGGCTGCAGAAAAATACCTGTGACCATTCCCACCAGCCCTGGTGGTGACTGC
>NW_010332725.1:951-2581 GCF_000700745.2 Antrostomus carolinensis | reverse complement strand
GGGTCCCCGGTGTCCTGGTCCCACACCCGGTGTCGAGCAGCGTTGCACCACTGCCAGTTCCAGGCCCTTCCGCTTGCACAACACCCGCTGCAGTCCTGTCACTGTCACCGTCACCCACCGCAGTCCTGTCACCATCAACCGCCACCCACCATGGTCCTGTCACCTCCACTGCCACTCACCATGGTCCTGTCACCTCCACCACAGTCCTGTCACCATCACTGCCACCCACCGCAGTCCTGCCACTGCCACCACCACCTGCCATGGCCCTGTCACCGCCACTGCCCTGTCCTGCTGTCATTACCTGCCATGGTCCTGCCACCTCCACTGCTACCCACCACAGTCCTGCCACTGCCACCACCACCTGCCATGGCCCTGTCACCGCCACTGCCCTGTCCTGCTGTCATTACCTGCCATGGTCCTGCCACCACCATGGCTGCCAGCAAAATCCCACAGCTCCATCCACCAGCCAAGCTGAACTGGGAACCCCCAAGCCCATCCGGAGGGACCCAGGCAGGGGACACCCCCCCTTGGGTGAACCCCAGAGTGTCCCTTGCCGCGTCAGCCCCCAAATCCCAGCCGTCCCCATGGCTCCCACTCCAGAGATCCCAAACAAGGCAGCACTGTCCCTGCTCAGTCGGGTCTCTGTCCCGCGCCCGTCGGGGCGGCCCTGGCTGATAATACCCCGAGTGTCTGAGATCAAATTGAGATCAAATCTGGCTCAAGAGCCCTTTTTTTTTGATGTCTTGTGCTGCCAGAGGACATTGTCCCCACTACTGTCCCCACCACAACGATGTGTCTGCTGGGTCTGGGCAGCCCCGGGTCCAAAGCCACTGCGGTGAAGTGATTTTGGTCCCTGTGGCACAGAGGGACCCCACATTGCCACGTCCCACATCTACCCCCACGGCATTTGGCCCTGGGTCTCTTTTCAGAGAGGGACATGGCAAGTTTGGGTTGTCACACGTGAGCCAACCCCTTTGAGTAGGTGACACCCCAAAGCCGATGGGTCACATCCAGCTCTTTATGGAGTCACCCAGCCAAGCTGCACCCCATGGCCTTGGGGATCCCCAAAACCACAGGAGCTCAACCCTTGGAGGGATCAGCTGGACCCCCGGTCGGCATTTTCCCCGTGCCAGGCACTGGTGGGGCCGAGTTGAGAGCGGGTCTATTTAGGAGCAGGGGACATGGGATCCTCTTGGCTGGTGGCGGCAGGGAGAGGAGGAGGAGGAGGAGGCAGAAATAGCCTGTCTGAAAGCCGAGCGCTGGCGAAAGGACTTGGCAGCGGCAGAAATGAGCCACGCACAGGGAATGGGGAGGAAAAGGGAGAAAAAAGAACCTCCCAAAGCCCCAGAGGAATGTTAATCCCCGGCAAAGCCCCGGGGAGAGGAGGGCGAGGGCTGCTCTCGGCCTCTCAGGTGTGCGGATCCGGCCTGTCACCCCTCGACAAGGATGTTTTGGGGCTCAGCAGGAGCAGTTGGCAGGTCAGAGGGGTTGCATTTGTATTTCCTTTGCTGTCCCCCTTCCCGGGGTCACCGTTCCTCTGACACCGCAGCAGCGCAGGGGCCGTGGTCATGGCCTGGTGCCCACGGGTGCCATGGTGGGGAGCAGCCGTTCTCCTGGCCGGGGGGGGGGC
>NW_010332725.1:452-841 GCF_000700745.2 Antrostomus carolinensis | reverse complement strand
ACAAATATGAAAAAAACTTTATTATTGTAATTAAAAAAAAAACCCCAAACAACAACCAACCAAAAAAAAAAAAAAAAAAAAAACCCAAACAAAAAACAACCTTATCTGGGTTTTTTTGCACCAAACCTCCCTGTGCTTGACCTGCAAAGCACCTTCCTACAACCCAAGGTTTGGGGGCACCATCGCACCCTATTTCTTTGCACGCAGGTAAAAATAAACCTTTCCCAGCTCCTTGGATGCTGAAAATGGTCTGTTATCCCTCAAAATCCTGAGCCAGAGGCTGCAGGAATGAATCAGGAATTGCTGTGGGAAATCTCCCACCTTCTGTAGGTTGAATTCATCCTCATCTTGGGGGTCCAGCGCGCAGGATCCCCTCCTGCGTGTCCGCA
>NW_010332725.1:0-229 GCF_000700745.2 Antrostomus carolinensis | reverse complement strand
TCCATCCATCCATCCATCCGTCTGTCCATCCGTCTGTCCGTCCGTCCGTCCGTCTGTCCTCGACAGGTGAGGGATGTGGGCAGAAGGGGATGAAAAGCAAGAGGATGCTTTTTTTTTTTTTTAAGATTTGGGTGGAGAGGGGTGTTGACCCCAGGATTTTTTAATGTTTTGGGTTTTTTGAGGGGGGGAAGCAGCAACATCCAGCGGGGATGAAGCGGATAAAGGTGTT
>NW_010332724.1:0-652 GCF_000700745.2 Antrostomus carolinensis | reverse complement strand
CTGTGCGCATGCAAGGCCTTGTGAGACGTGTCTGTGCATGGCCTCCCTTCACACCATTGACCCCTGGGCACTGGCGTTTGCACACACGCACACTCCCTGGCACGTTGGCACAGGAAGGGGAGAGCTCGTGTGTGGGGTGTGTGCCCAAGTGCTGCATGCGTGTGCACATGGTGCTGTGCCATGCTGGTGCCACTCACAGTGTGCGTGTGTGTGTACAAGGTGTGGGCATCCCTGTGCACGTGTGTATGTCCTGGCAACCTGTGCCCAGTGCCAAGGTGCTCCATGCCCTGGAGTTTGGGGTGTCACTCTCCATCCTGCCCTGCATGTGGGGTGCCTGCAGGCTGCCCCCAACAATGCCCCTCTCCTGCCCCCACTAACCCTATCTCTTCTCTCCCTCCCGCAGGCTGCAAGCTCTCCTGCCACACCAAGTGCCAAGCCAAGGTAAGGCCAGCGCCCTGAGATGTCCCTGTCCCTGCCTGGGGGACAGTGGGGACTTGGAGGTTGGATGCCATGGTCTGTGCCAGCTCATCCTGCTGGATGGGCACCCAGATGGGCTGGTGGCTGTGAGCTGGTTGTGGTGGCACTGGTGTCACCAGCGGGTGAGGCTGGAAGTGCCATTCTGCTGCCTGGCCCCTGGCAGCATGTGCTTTTC
>NW_010332723.1:3734-4255 GCF_000700745.2 Antrostomus carolinensis | reverse complement strand
AGCACCGGGCTGGACAGGGTGGAGGATGGGGCTGCATGCGGTGGGTGGGGGTGTGGGCTGGGGGCGAGGAGTCCCAGGGGCTCTGCCCTTGCTGGGTGAGGAGTTGTGCCCCTGCTTGCAGCCGCCTCCTCACTGGTGGCTTCCTGTCTCGCCTCTTCCCTGTCTGGGGAAGCAGCTGCTTCCCTCCTGGAAGGGAGCAGTGCCCACCACTTCCCCTCTGCCCCTGCACGCACACAGCCCTGGGCACTCCGAGGCAGCTGCGCCTGCTAGGAAAGCACAGTTCACGTGGTGGCTGCGGGCAGCTGGGTGCTGCTCCTGCAGGGACTTCTGCTCCTCTCCAAACCGCTCCCACCTCTGATCCCGGTGAAGGAGGCTTACCATGAAGCCATCCCACCACCCGCTCACTGCCTGAGGCATGCAGTGCTTCTGGGAACTCGCAATAAATTCTCTGACCAAAGTGGTTCTTCTCCTCATTGCCCATCTCCTCGCACTGCTCTGCTACCCCCCACTTTGCTTTCCTT
>NW_010332723.1:2742-3279 GCF_000700745.2 Antrostomus carolinensis | reverse complement strand
GGGCGCACAGGTTGGAGTCGAGTGGTTTATTACTGTGAGGAGAAGGGGTGCAGCAGTGCTTCCCAGAGCGGCTGTCTCCGCCTTGCTGCTGCCCAGCAGGACACGGGCACCCTGCAGAACGTGCCAGTGGTACCTGGGAAGCTGCTTCCTACCTACAGTCTATGGGTCCAGCCCGGGATCTGCCCTCAGTCCGGGGTGTAGGAGCAAGTGGGGAGAAGAGCTAGAGCTGCTGGTGGGGGTCCACAGTGGGCTCGGTAGGCCTTGAGCTGGGGTAGGCGGGGGCGGTAGGGGCCAGGCGGTATTTCTCAATCACCTCCCGCAGCCCCTTGGAGAAGTGGAGATCAGCTCCCACCGTGAGGAATCCCTGCAAAGGGGAAGAGGAGTACCCACTGGGGGGGCCCGGGCTGTCGCCATCCTGCCACGTACCGCGTGGTTGGTGACCACCTCCTTGGTGAAGTCCATGCCTTCTGGCAGCGGGATCTGCACCCCTTTTTTAGTCCTCTCTGCAGGGAGGGAGAGATGCAGTGAAGCTGAGTC
>NW_010332723.1:2324-2665 GCF_000700745.2 Antrostomus carolinensis | reverse complement strand
GGTACCTACCGTTAATGATGGGCATGATGGTCAGCTGCAGCAGGGTCTTCAGCGGGGCCTGCAGTGAGAACAGCTGGGGAGAGAGGAGCGTTGGGTGAGTGCAGCGGCCGCAGACCTGCCTGGGCTGAGCACGCCTGCACTTGGCACGGGTTGGGCTCAATGGGGTGTCCCGCGATGCGCAGCCCCTCCCTGAGCCTGTCCCATGCTGGGGCCGGGGGTCAGAAACGGAGACCAGACCCCCTGGGCTGGCGTGGGTCTGCTCACCGCTAACGACTCCAGCGCTGACTGCTTGGAGTAGATGCGGAACCTGCAGGGGAGAAAGCAGCCGTGAGCAGAGTGTG
>NW_010332723.1:0-2268 GCF_000700745.2 Antrostomus carolinensis | reverse complement strand
TGCACGCGCAGCGCCTTCCCCTGCAGAAACACCTTGGCGCTCAGCTTTGTTTCCTAGAGAGAGAGAGGGGAGGCTGAATCACAACCCTGCCGTGTCCGCAGCTCCTCTTGCTCCGCCGGCCCAGCTGTCCCTCTGCTTTGGGACACTGGAGCCTCCCCACGTGGGGTGGGAAACGCTCATCCCCTGCGTGCTGGGGGGCTGCACAGTGAGCCCCGGCTACACGCACCCCTCCCAGCCAGACCCCCGCTCACCATGGCCATGCTGGAGAGCTGGACAGCGGGGCGGCCCGGGGGCACCAGCGAGATGTTGAGAAAAGCAGAGACGGAGACAGAGGTGCCCGAGGGTTTGATGACACAGCGAGGGGGAGCCGACACCTGCAGCACCAGCCGCAGGGGAGCATCCACGGCGGGGCTCTGGGGAGGGCAAGTGAGCCGGAGGCACGGAGCTGGGCAGGGCCGTGCTCTGCCCCAGGGCTCCCCTGTGCCTCCCCCTCCAGTCGGGAGCTCCCCTCACCAGCATGAAGATGGTCCCGAAGAAGGTGGCTCTCAGCAAAACCTCCAGGTCCTTGGGCACCTGCAGGGAGGACAAACCATCAGAGGGTGAGCAATTGATCCCAGCAGAGCTGCTCCCTGGATGGCACCTCCTCTGCTCTGCAGGCAGAGCCCACCCTGCCTCGAGCAGGCCCCTGCCCACAGACAGCTGCCTGTGCAGAGCCGGGTGTCCCAGCACCACTCACCTTCTCCCCCTGGAGCTCTATGGCCAGCACACCTGCCTGGAAGTACGAGTGCATGGCCGAGTCGAAGAAGTACTCGGAGAAGGCGACATAGACCATGCGCTCCGTCTCCTTGATCACCGGCTCCACCGCGTGGTTCTCCAGCTCCTGGTTCTCTCTTGCACGGGGGAAGAACATGCCCTAGGCCGAGAACAGAAGATATTTCTACAGCTGTAGCACAGCCCACCCTGCTCCGTGGTGCCCAGGGTTCAGGCTGGCACAGAGCTGCTCCCACAGGGACTGGGAAGGTTGGCAGGGCAGAATCTGATGTTCACCTTGAAGTCGAGGTCAAGGGTGTCTGTGGAGACAGCCGGATCCCGCAGGAGGGAGTAGTCAATCCCGATGTGCTCATCCACATAGTTCCTCACTGCCAGGGAAGATGTGCTGTCGTGACCAAGCCTGTGGGCTGCCTGGGAGCCTGATGCCCAGCTCTGCCCTCCCCACAGTGAGTGGGGTCCGGTCCCTTCCCCTGGGGCAACGCTCACCTGGCACCGTGTCCAGCACAGAGTTCAGCAGCACCAGGCTGGCATGCTCTAGGGAGGGGCAGATCTGAAAGGCAAGGGGCTGGGCTGAGGCGAATGGCTCCGGGTGCAGGGCAAGGCCAGGCTCCCCTGGGCTCCATTGCTCCATTTCCACTCAGCCCTACCTGCTGGCTGACAAGGAACCGCATCCCTGTGACGATGAAGGTGCTCAGGAACTCGTAGACCTTCCTGCAGGACACAACAGCATCTCTGCGGCTGCCTTCCCCCCCTGTGGCTCCAGCGCTGAGCCTCCATCCCCGTGCGAGCACACTCTGGGCTGGGGAAGTCCCAAGGGTGTGGAAAGGGCGGCCGGGGAGCCGGGCACAGGCAGAGCTGGGCGGGCAGAGGGACAGGGCTGCTGCGGTGGCGCTGGGTGTACCTGAGTGTGCCGGAGAAGCCCGCGTGCATTCTGGCAATGGAAGCGTTGCAGGTGATGTTCGAGATCTTCAGGCGCCCGGCCTCATCCTTGGCCAGCTGCAGCACGGTGTGGATGTGGACACCATCCGCAGAGGCATTGATGGACCCGATGTCATAGCTGGAAGCAAGGAGAGTGGATGAGAGGAGCACAGGGCCAGGCAGCAAGGTACCCACAGCACCCAGCAGGCACGGCCAAGCAGCAGTTGTGGCCCAGGCATGGGGCAGGTCGGAGCCCAGGGGAGCGGGAGGTCGCTCACAAGAACCAGTAGAGCAGCTGTCTCCGGAAGCGCAGGCTGATGGAGGCGTTGTTGATGTTGAAGACGAGGTGCTGCTGAGGCTGGAAGTGCAGGTCGGAAAATGCCAACTGCAGGTCCATCACCTTGACCCTGCAGGGGAAGGGACAGAGATGGTCAGATGGACACACGACACGAGGAGCCGTGTGTGGCGGGAGCAGGCAGGACTCACTGGCTGATGTTGTAGTGGAACTGCCCCTCCTTTCCATGCAGGTCCGACACCGTGATGTTCTGCAGCTCCTGCTCCACGAAGCGCAGTCCCTCC
>NW_010332722.1:0-258 GCF_000700745.2 Antrostomus carolinensis | reverse complement strand
TGCATGGCCACCCATCCCCTGCCCTGCTCTCACCCGCAGGGCGCAGCCGTGGGGCCATCATCTCCCAGTACTACAACCGCACAGCCCGGCTGCGGCGCCGGAGCAGCCGCCCACCCCTGCAGCAGCTCTGCCATGCGGCACGGCCCAGCCTGCGGCAGTACGACCTGGAGACCGACCCTGCCAGGGCCACGCTGGAAGGTGAGGGTCCTCCGACAGCGGGAGCAGGCAGTGCCGGGCACTGTCCCCATGCTGGGTCAG
>NW_010332721.1:0-1315 GCF_000700745.2 Antrostomus carolinensis | reverse complement strand
GGATGGGGACACACCAGGACATGGGGACATCCAAGGACATGGGGACATCACAGTGGATGGGGACACCCCAGGACATGGTGTCACCTGCAGCTCTGGGGACATCTCAAGTGATGGGGACACACCAGGACATGGTGTCACCTTCAACTCTGGGGCCACCACGTTGCATAGGGACATCCCAAATGAGGAGGCCACCAAGCTCCATGGTGTCACTTCAAGACTTGGTGACACTCTCCATGTTGTCACCTCAAGCTTTGGTGACACCTGTGATGGGGCCACCAAGGTCCATGGTGACACCTGTGATGGAGCCACCAAGCTCCATGTTGTCACCTCAAGCTTTGGTGACACCTGTGATGGGGCCACCAAGGTCCATGGTGACACCTGTGATGGAGCCACCAAGCTCCATGTTGTCACCTCAAGCTTTGGTGACACCTGTGATGGGGCCACCAAGGTCCATGGTGACACCTGTGATGGAGCCACCAAGCTCCATGTTGTCACCTCAAGCTTTGGTGACACCTGTGATGGGGCCACCAAGGTCCATGGTGACACCTGTGATGGAGCCACCAAGCTCCATGTTGTCACCTCAAGCTTTGGTGACACCTGTGATGGGGCCACCAAGCTCCATGGTGACACCTGTGATGAGGCCACCAAGCTCCATGGTGCCACCTCAAGACTTGAGAACACTTGTGATGGGGCCACCAAGCTCCACGGTGACACCTCAAGACTTGGTGACACCTGTGATGGGGCCACCAAGCTCCATGGTGACACCTGTGATGAGGCCACCAAGCTCCATGATGTCACCTCAAGCTTTGGTGACACCCCCAACCCTGATGTCCCTCCAAAACCCACATCCCCCCAAGTCCCCAGTTCCCCTCCCAACAATGGCCCAGTTGATGACTTACTGGTACCACTCAACCAACCAGTCCCTCCCAGTTGGGTGACACTGGAAGGTGACTTCATCTTGGTCTTGGCCATTTACCAGTCCCACCTCGGAGCTGAACTGGTGGCAGCTCCTCGAGCTCGACCTGATGATGGTCTCATCCACCTTTGCTACGTCCGGGCGGGGGTCTCTAGGGGGGCTTTACTCAGAGCTTTGTTGGCCATGACCAGGGGTGGTGGTGGTGGGACAGGAGGTGACACCCCCAATTCAGGGCGTCCCCCCCCCATGTCCCGTGTCCCCGCTCGCGCTTTCCGCTTGGAACCGTTGACGTCTCGGGGGGTGATGACGGTGGATGGGGAGAGGGTGGAGTATGGACCCCTCCAAGGACAGATCCACCATGGGCTGGCCCGGCCCATCACCCCCACCACGACCACCACC
>NW_010332720.1:0-247 GCF_000700745.2 Antrostomus carolinensis | reverse complement strand
GGCGGCTCACACAGAAACTTCAGCAAAAAAGGGGTGAAAATTAGGAAAAATCCTCTCTTTTGAGGCAGGATCCCGGTTGTTGGTGTGCGCTGAGGACATGAAAGAAAATCCCTTTGAGCGGTCGGTGGGACCCATCCGGGAGCTCGGCGGGGCGAGGACGCAGCCCCGGCGGGTGTTCCTCAGGCCCAGCGTCCCTCACGCCGGCACCTCGGGGTTCCTACGCCGGCGCCTGCGTCTCGCGGCTGTT
>NW_010332719.1:0-241 GCF_000700745.2 Antrostomus carolinensis | reverse complement strand
GGGCGGCTGGCTGCGAGCAAACTTTGATTCTGCTACAACAGATGTCAGAGTTTTCTTGGGTTTTGGCTGCGTCTGGGGACATCTTGTGATGTTTTAGAGAACAGGACATGATCTCACATGGCGAGGAGCTCTTTAGTTTCTTAATCATTTCACGGTTCCTTCAGAGGCTTTTTTTCCATCTAAAACGTTTAGTTTCAGCTCAGTGATCAGCTGCAAAAGCTCGGCGGGGGGCGGGAGAGGT
>NW_010332718.1:0-5358 GCF_000700745.2 Antrostomus carolinensis | reverse complement strand
ACTTTGAAGCTAAATTAATCCTTGGTTCAGTGTATAAGTGTGTGTGTGTGTCTGTGTGTGTATGAATAACAGATTTTCTGTGCTAAAACTATCAAAGGCTCTGGCAAGCAGCTGTGTGGTTCCCTTGGGCAAATATTCTAGAAAGGAGCTGCAGCACCAGACCAGATTTACATGTTTGATGCATTGCTGTGTCTCAGTTTCAAAAGGAGGCAATCTGTTGGCTCTTCCTTCATTGCGTGCCTGGTGAAGCTGCCTAGGTGCTGAACTGCAGCACAGTAGCAAAGGTGGATTTTTTTCAAGACATAGAGAAATGTTTCTTTCCCAGGAGTACAATTTATATCTTGATTAATCTAAAAGTTGGGAGGTTTTATGCTGAAGGGTATGGGGGAGATTTTTGAAGCGTGGGTAGCAGTGAAGAAGAAAGGAAGGCATCTTCTGGAACCACCTTCATGCCAGAAAATCAGCTGTGCTGTAGGCAAATGCTGTGCCTCAGTGAAGCAAAGACAATTTCAGGTAATTAATGTTCTTCCTTTACCAGCAATGGGAAAAATCATGGACTTTAGCAGGAGATTTATACAACTTTATGTCAAAGCTTAAAGCAGCTGTGGAAAGGGGGTGATTCATAAGGAGAAGTTCAGAATCTGGACGCAGGAGCTAAGCCCTGAGTCAAGGATGCTGAGTTGTAGCTGATGAGGTTTAAGCCATTTTCTTCCATAGGTAGGGAGTTTTTCTGGCCATTTTTCTTATTCTGACTCAGGCATCCTGCTAAAAACTCATGTTTGGTAAACAGATGCTGTAAATCCCTCACATACCCATAGAGTAGGGAAGTGAACCTTGCTTTTCAGCTCCAAAAACACATACCTCCCCTTGCTGACAGCACTGGAACTAATAGATTTTTTTTGCATCTCTGTGGACAATTTGATCAGCCAAGAAAGTTTCATTCTGGAGGTCAGAAAGTGAAAACTAGATCCAATCATGGAAATGAAACCAAATATTGAAAAGTCCCTATGATGTGGACTTGCTGTTGCAGAAGGATGAGGATTTAGACTGAAGATAAACAAGATTTCCCCACCTGCTCCAAAAACACAGACTAAGGAAATAGTTTGTCTAAGTAAAACAATTTATCATAGAATCATAGAATCATGGAATGGTTTGGGTTGGAAGGGACCTTTCAAGGCCATCTAGTCCAACCCCCTGCAGTGAGCAGGGACATCTTCAACCAGATCAGGTTGCTCAGAGCCCCGTCCAACCTGACCTTGAATGTTTCCAGGGATGGGGCTTCTACCACCTCTCTGGGCAACCTGGGCCAGAGTCTCACCACCCTCAGTGTAAAAAATTTCTTCCTTACATCTAGTCTAAATCTCCCCTCTTTTAGTTTAAACCCATCACCCCTTGTCCTATTACTACAGGCCCTGCTAAAAAGTCTGTCCCCACAATTTGCCCAAGAAAAACAATTTTGATCCAAAAAATCCTCTTCCAGCCAGGCTGTCCCAGGGATACAGCACTTGCTCCACCTCACTTGCCATCACAACTCACTCTGGGTGTTTTCATTTCAGAGCAGCCCACCCAGCTGATGCAGCTCAGTACTGAAGAGGAGTTCTATGTGCTAAGTGCTCCCAGAAGCTTCTTCTGCACAGAGCAATCTTTCTGGTATTGCCTCAAGAGAGGACAATTGGCTTGCCAGACATGTAGGATGGTAAAAGGATAAGATAGATGGAGATGAAGCAGATATGAAATGGCTAAGATACGATTTGATTTTTGGACTGTTGATTTTTGCTTTGCAGAACATCCTCCAAAGGTGTATGAGCAAAGGCAGGAGGTAAAGGTGAGTCTACACGAGTAGAGATGGAAAACTGTTTTCATGTCTATATGTGTGAATCCATTGCTGTTGACAAACACATTGAGTGTTAGATGAGGGTCTCCAGAGTTTGATGTGAAAACAGAAACAATCCTGTAGTGGTTTTTTATACTGGGGCAAGAGAGCTGGCTGAGGAAGAGGTAAATGGACCTTCTAGCTGCTGTAGGACTAACCTGATAGTGACACTGGTTATGACTGACGTGCTTTCCACTTTTACAGATGTAAAGTTGACAACCAACTTTTCAAAAATACATCTGTGTTTGCCCTTAGTGAGAGGAGAAAAGGAAAATATTTACTTTAGTAGCTCATGCGATATCATTAGCTGGAAGACCTGTGAAGGTGCCTGTTGATATTCATAAGCTACTTCCTCTACTGTCCTGGTTTCAGCTGGGACAGAGCTAATTTTCTTCTCAGTAGCTAGAATAGCGCTGAGTTTTGGTTTTGGTGTGAGATTTGGTATGAGAAGAATGTTGTTAATATACTGATGTTTTTGGTTGTTGCTGGGAAATCAAGGACTTTCCAACTTCCCAGGTTTTTCCAGTCTGCAGATCATAGAATCACAGAATCACAGACTGGTTTGGGTTGGAAGGGACCTTAAAGATCATCCAGTTCCAACCTCCCTGCCATCAGCAGGGTCACCTTCCACTAGACCAGGTTGCTCAAAGCCTCATCCAACCTGGCCTTCAACACTTCCAGGGAGGGGGCATGCTGCAGAAGAACTGAGAGAGGAGGGGCCATAGTAAATTAGCAAACCTAAATGGCATTTGGATATCCCAATGGGCTCTTCCATATCATATGATGTCATGTTCATTATATAAATGAGGGCTGGCTGGAATGAGAAGCTCTCTCTCTCTTCCAGGATTTTGGTTTCAAGTTTAAGGTTCTTGCTCCTCCAGGATTGCTATAAGTGGGTGTTGAACAGTTGCACTGTGCATCACTCATCTGTATATTCTGTTATTATCATTATCATTATTATTTTAAGTTTTATTTTATTCCAACTATTAAATTGTTCTTATCTCAACCTACGAGTCTCCTTACCTTTACCCCTCCAGTTGTCTCCCTTATTCCTTGGGGGAGGAGGAGTCAGTGAGCGGCTGTGTGGTGTTTGGCTGTCAGCCAAGTTAAACCATGACATCTACAATTAAAAGCATCACTATTCTGTGTGTGAGAAACCTCTTCCTCTGGATTAAAGCTCCACTTCCAACTTGTCTGACCTTTATATCTGCAGCTTGATGAGTTAAATCAGTGTCACAGCCCATGGAGTTGCGAGGTTACTTTGACAGAAGCACAGAGACAATGTCAGTTCTGCTTTTCATGCTTGAGGCTCTCACTGCTCCTGTAAGATGTAATTTGCACTTCCTTCACTTGCAACACCTCAGAGCAGCTGAGAGAGCACACGGAGTGGATTTGACTCTCCAAGGGGCACAGGAGATTGTTTTGGATGGGGTGCAATCCACGGGGTGGCAGAAGGATGACCCAAAAGACCAGGCAGCATCTCCTTTTTCACTTCTACCACCTGCAATTTGCAAAGCCATTGCTGGGGGCAGCTATCAAAACCCAAGCAAATCCCAAGTGCCCTCCAAACAAAAAGCTAATTTAATTTAAAATTGATTTGCACTCTTGTTACCAGACACTTGATTTTGTAACATTTGGCAGTAGCATAAAAATAAAAAGAGCATCTAACACTGATTAACATCTGAGTCATGGATTGCTGGGGTATGTTACGCCAGCTGAATGTAGCTATTCAACTGGCACGGTAACTCCTCTACAGTATTCAGCTTTCCTGGTGTAATTTACCACTCTCCTTCATTCATTTGTGCATATGCTCAGCACATGGTCCCAAAGCTTGCATGATGATTTTGCCATGTATAAAAAGGCACACTGACTTCTCATCAATAAGATGCGCATTGTTATTTGACAAGAACAATGTGCTCCAAGAACAGGCTCACAATAGCTTCTATCAATCAAGCACCCTGTGGAAAATCAAAAATGACAATGAAACCTACAGCATTAAATAACCCCCGGTGCTGGAAATTAATCAGGAATCTGGTGTGCTTGAAAAAACAAATGTGTTTTTAATAAATTGGATTTGGGTATCACTTCCAAGCCATGGATTACCAACTGAGTGGAGATGGTTTTGATTTGCACTGATAAACTCCAGGGGAGCTTGCCCATGTATACATTCGAGTCATTGATGTCACTCTAAGCATGCTGGGCTTGGTGACATTTAAATGTGGACATTATTCTTTTTAATACATACAGAATATGTGCTTATAGAAAAAAAAACAAACCAAACCAAACCAAAAAAACCCCCAAACAAGTCTCTGATCCTGCTCCCAACTATCCCCAAACAATCTAAGGGTTAATAATAACCTCTGCAAAGAAAATACTTCTCAACACAGAACAGATCAGCCCTTGAGGAAAAGATGAAAGAGAATGAAGAGCATATGACATAAATTAGTGGTGTCACCAGCTGAGTGGAAGAAACTCAGGTGTGACATGACAAGGGAGGGATAAAACCGCTCCTGAAATAGCACTGAGGGTAAATGACTCCCTTAGTATTATAAGCTACTACAAACTCACTACTTTGAGCAAGAGCAGGATGAGTAACCACAGTTTAAGTAGCTTTTCCTTCTTACTTCAAAATTTCCAAAGCCCAAAATGAGAAAAAAAATGGTTCATTCTATTAATTTTAAGCAAGTTTGTTATCTACCTGCAGCAGACCCTCTCCCTCCTTTCCTCCATCCTTTCGTTCCAATAAACCCAGAGTATTTCAGAGACTCCCTCGGTGACAACACTATGAACTGAACCTCTTCTCACCTTATTTTTGCTTAAATAAAACACTCACCGAGGTCAGGAAAACACTGAAGACCATTCCTGGGTTTGATTTTTGAAGCTACCACCTGCGTGGAGAATTTCAGCTGTGAGGATTAGAGTTTGAACAGCACAAACCACAGGATGTTAACATGGTATTTGGGGAAGTCTTGAGCTTTTTATCTACTCCACTGAGTGGTGTCTCCTCTCAAGTGACTAAAAATGCAGAAGACTGTACCTAAGATTTATCATCTATTTAATGATGACAGAAAAATGAAGAAAACCAAAAAGCTTATGGAGAACAGAATGAAACTTCCAGTTGTTTCCCATCCTGGGAGATCAGGGGGACAAAACTGAGAGGTGACAAATTCCAAGTTGAGGTAAAAAGGTATTTTATCAAAGATTTCTTAGTTAATCTGAAAATCTCACTGCCAGAAGACAATGCTGAGGCCTGGAGATGTGGAACTCAAACCAAACGTGGGGATATTATTTTGTCAGATTAAAATAGGCAGTTGCAATAAATGCACATTTCCAAAGGAGCTCAGAGCAGACCACATATCTTCAAGCCTCAAGGTATTAACCACATCCTGATTCTCAGAGGCTGAGAACTGTCATCCCAAAATATAGAACAGTTTACAGCTCAGCCAACCGGGAGTCAACACTACAGGCTTGGGGAGGAGTGGCTG
>NW_010332717.1:0-258 GCF_000700745.2 Antrostomus carolinensis | reverse complement strand
TCAGTGGAGGACAGCTCACCGCTCGCTGTCCCCACCAAGTGTCCCCCAAAACTCCTGCCAGCCTGTGGTGGCACCGGCCCGGCTGTGACGTGGTTGGCTTCATTGCCCAGGGACCCCGCAGCCACCTCCAGCAACATGGGGACGTGCCTGGAACTGTCCAGTGCCAGCACCTGGCATGGTGGGGAGCTCTGGGTGGCCACGTCCCGCCGGGTGGCATGGGGCTGAGCGGGGACAGGAGGCTGCCGCCCTCTCCTCACC
>NW_010332716.1:0-26259 GCF_000700745.2 Antrostomus carolinensis | reverse complement strand
CATGTAATGTTCCTTTTGCAGAATGTTAAGGCCTTAATGGGAGTAGAAAAGACTAAAGGATTTTGCCAGATTGTGGTGTCTCCTAATTTCAGAGATGGAATATCCTATTTGATTCAGTCAGCTGGTCTAGGAGGGATGAAGCACAACACAGTTTTGATGGCATGGCCACAGTCATGGAAGCAGACAGAAAATCGTTTCTCATGGAAAAATTTTGTTGGTATGCATCTATGGACTTTCTCCTATGCATTTGTAATACACCTATGTAAATAATGTGTTTGCTCTGTGGAGAAATGTGGTGCTGTCCAGTGGACAACGGAATATTTCCCCACATCTGATTTCATGTGGAGTGAGTTTTCTCAGCCCTCAGTCTCTTCAACCATGTCTTCTCTTGTTCTTCTAAGCTGGTTAGTCACTAAACCCAGGACGTTCTACTTTTACCTCAGCAGAATCTGGGAGGATTTAAGCTCTTGAATTTAAAACAAAAAACAAAGCTGTGAATGACAAATAGAAGTTCTCGATCAAATGCCTTGTTTTCCCTTGCAGACACTGTACGAGAAACAACAGCAGCTCAGCAAGCACTGTTGGTGGCTAAAAACATTGACTTATTTCCAACAAATCAAGAACGGTTTTCTGAAGGAAATATAGATGTGTGGTGGATTGTTCATGATGGTGGTATGCTGATGTTACTGCCTTTTCTCCTTCGACAGCACAAGGCAAGAACAACAGCAAAATGGCTGGGATTTCATTTTCTAGCAATGAATAGTTCTAAGTTTCTAATGAAATACTCTTTCACCTTGATAGAGCTGTGCATGGTGATAGCAATTGCTGTGCTGTGAATTGTTATAATGCATGTTTTTGATAGGTTTGGAGAAAATGTAAAATGCGTATCTTCACCGTCGCTCAAATGGATGATAATAGCATTCAAATGAAGAAGGATCTTCAGATGTTCTTATATCATCTTAGACTGAATGCTGAAGTGGAAGTTGTTGAAATGGTATGTTACTGCATATTTTTTTTAGGTGCAGTTGAGACTAAACTTGGGAAAATGGATTTAGCATTTTTGAAAATGAGAGATCTAAAAGGGGAAAGGTTACACTCCCACCAAGAACAAGAAGTTTTTTTAAAGCAACACTATTTTACCTCATCAGTGTCTAGCGTATGTGGTAGTGAGTTTAATGGCTTTGTCAAGTAGAGTTGAGCCATTTTGATTGTGTTAATGCCTGCTGTATTTATGAGGACTGGTCCATAGAGATACATTCATTCAGGAAAGAAAAAGCTTGAATTTTTAGCAGGCAGTGAAATGGAAGGCTGAATATGCTAATCTGATAATCCGTGACATTTAGCATGAGAAAGGATTAAAATGTCCATCTCTCATACTGCTGTATGAATCCCTCTCTGGAATAAGGAATCCCTAGGCCACAAGTCAAATAGTGACAAAATTAATTTTGTAACTTTTTCCCTTTTTAAATAGTCATTGTAAACTGCTGAAGAGAGAGGACTAAAGCTGTAGTCTGGCTAGACCTGGGGTTTTTTTGACAATTAAGGAAAAACCTGATTTCCAGCACTTAAGGGTGACTGGCATAATGTCCAAAGTAAGGAGGAGGGGGACCAAAAAAACCCTCAAAACAAACAAACAAAAACCCCACAGAAAACCCCAGACAATCTTTTAAACTCATTCTGAAGTGGGATAAAGATGGGTCCACTGGTTCAAAATGTGTACTACAAGCAGTTCAGTTTTCTGGAGTGGATAAAACCTATGAAAAAGATTTGCTTTATGGCTTATTAACCTGATAAATTTTAAGAATTGTTTAAGTTACTTATGGAAAAAAATGTCATATGAAAAATATAGTTAGTATTTTGAACTAGGGAGTAAGAGAAATAAATTTATTTATTTAATTTTGTTTTGTTTACAGTACTGAATATAAAAGATTAAAATGCTGTGGCATGTGCAGGTGAAAGATGATTAACAGAGTGCCCTAAAAAAAGGCTCAGCCTTGGTTGGATTTTGAGCACAAGATAGTATAGGAAGCACAATTTATTCTTTTCTTATGTGGGTCTTATTTAATGCTGAGAATCTTCTGAAAGATTAAGAGACACATTATGAGTCAGTGACAATGCAGATGACTGCTACAGATTTTTATGCTCTATTTTAGCTTTGAGCTGATATGAGAATATATATCAGAGTTGCTTCTATTTGTGAACATTTTTCACTGGTGAAAGGACAATGTTATTTTGTGGCTTTAGACAGTTTGTTAGGAAACAAGTGTGCACACGTGCTCAGGAGGCAGCAGTGCAGACCTAGTTTAAATAAGCACTTTCAACCCTTTCTCATTTCTACAGCTTAGTTGGAACAGAACAATGGAAAGTCAGTCTTAAGTACCTCAAACTTAGATAAAAATCACATTGATATTGGTATAGTAGGGGATAGTTCATAGCATGAGATTGCTGTCTGAAGATGAAGTTTTAAGAATGAGGACAGAAATGATTGGTCAACTATACACTTGAGATTACTATAATGCCATAAATACATCCAGGACTGAATGAATGCAGGAATTAATGTGGTATACTGTCTAAACATTGTTCTTTTGAGTGGTACTTTTCTTCTAATGCTTCTAATTCAATCTCTTTTGCAGTTTGAGAACGATATTTCTGCATTCACATATGAGAAGACACTTATGATGGAACAGCGATCTCAGATGCTAAAACAGATGCAGTTATCGAAGAATGATTGAAAGAGAGGTAGGGACTTCGACTTGGCAAGATGTTCTGTGAAAAAGCTGAAAGTAATATTTCTTGGCCATGGCTTCTAACTGGTCCAAAGGTTTTCTAACTACATTCTACGTTAGCTTCTCTGCAGCAGGTTTCACTTGCAAGGTTAAAATAATGTGTAGGGGAGGAAAAAATCCTTTTTGTTTGAACAGATGCTTAGAGTTTTCCTGTTCTTAAGATTAGTGTCAGTATTTACTAGCAAAACATGAGCATCAGTGTGGAATATATCCAGAGCATTTCCAGACTTGACATATATCAGTAGCTAAAGCTCATGATTATTTAACTGGGTTGATTAGCTTTGTTTGTGACTTGGTCTTGTTCAATTCACACTGACTGCTTTTTAGTTTTAGCATTATTTTAACTGTTTCATGGATCAACTGTTGTTTCCGGAGCTGAAATTAGGCTGACTAACCTATAATCCTATGATATCCAGATGAGAATGCACGTTTGCTGCTCCCCTACTTTTAGTAGTCTCTAGTATTTTGCATATTGTAGTGACAAGCTGCAGGCAGCTGTATTTTTGTGTATATTTTTAACTTTAAAATCTTTTCCTTTTGGCTTGTGTTTCTACACCCTCATTTATTCTGTTAACTGTCCCATTATTATTGACACTTTTTAGAGACTTAAAAGGTATTAAATGCTTTGGCTTTGCTATGACTTATAGTGATTTCCCTCCCATGCCAAATAAGAGATCTCTACTGTGTTTAACTGCTCATTTGTAAAATAACTGAATTTTTTTCTTGAGTTTTTTTGGTCTACTGATAATTGTAGTTCATTTTATGCCTAAGCCTTTTTGGTGTTAATCCTGCAAGTCCGTGCAGTTTTTTGGTTTTTTTTTTTTTTTTTTTTTTTTTTTTTTTTTTTTTTTTTTTTCTCTTTTTTTTTTTTTCTTTTCCTAATTCACGGGATTTTTTTAAGGTTCCTAAATATGCCTTGCATTGCTACAGTAATGTGCTCCAGTAAGTTCTCTTTCTTCTCATCTGCATCACTGTAACTTTCTTTTAATCTGAGCCTGCCTAACATATTTTCAGTAAAAAAGCTCTCCTGTATTCTTTACTCAGTGTTTTCAAGCTTTTCTCATTTCTCTATTGAAGGCTAGTATTTTTCCAGTGGAGTTGGAGTGATTAATCTATCTACAGTAGGCTTTTCAGTATTTAACTTCCTCATGAGTGCTTTACAAGTAGCCCAAGGACATAAGGCTCTGTAGTCTATGGCATATAAATTGTAGTGGAGACAAAATAATTTCTTCTCAGCTCTGTGAGTTGATTGGAATTTGCACTACTTCATATTGTTGTTTGCTTGGAAGTTCTAATTTGTTTCTTCTCCTTCTCCATGTTTGGTTGTGTGGTTTTTTTGGTTTTTTTTTTTTTTTTCTTTTTTCTTTTTTTTTTTTTTTTTTTTTTTCTAGTTACTCTTATCTTAATGAAACTGTCACCATTATAGGTTCAGTTTGTTCCTTCATATCTTGCAGGGTAAAATCCGAGATGTTCAAAATACCATTGAATATATGTCATGGTCTGAAGTAAAATCCTTGACAATTCCAAGAACATCTAGTACTTAATTCCCTGCCTTGTCCAAGAATAAAAGCCATATCCATCTGTTGTTTCTGATTAATCTACCTTGTTCCTTTGCATTTTCATCAGAAAATGTTGTTTAGTTGTAACTTCACTTCCTCTGGAGCTATACATTGAGTATATGCACTCAGTGTCCCAGGCCCTTTCTTAATCTGATCACCTTCAGATTAATGGTGACGTGAGTCATCCCCTCCAGTTTTGTGATGATCTCCAAAACATTGGTCTCATTAGTTAAATCACTAGTTAAAATTAGCATTGCTTTTGTTTTCATTATCTGTCTCCGGACATTCAAATATAACCCTGATTTTCCAGCTTTATAACAAAACTTACAGTTTTGCTTCCTGTTACCACCAAGGTTAGTATTTTAACCTCACTTTTGTGCTTGTACCTCTTCAAACAAGGTTCAAACCTTTGCAAAGAGAACAGTTTGTTTTTGTACAGCGTTCTTTTACCATTTCCCTCATAGGCAAGCTCTTAGGAATCACCCTCCCTGTCCCCTCTTCTCTCACTTTTTAAAATGGAACTTTATTTGATCTTGCCCCCGGGTTTTCTTGGGGAACTAGGGCATGGGGATTCATCGGATTTTTGTTGCTCTTTTTAAGAAACTTGGTTGATTTGCTTCTATTCAAGTGTAAATATAACATTTGCCTGCAAAGGCTAAGATCTGCAGACTTAGGTGCAACTGCCAATTATTTATTTATTTGACCTTGACAGTAGCACTACAAAGATGGAAGAAAACATAGAACCTTCCTTGCTGCCCTTCCTGGTGGTTGTTGGCTTCCTTCTCTGGCTAGTGCTGACTAATGACTGTTGGGCCAAGCAGCGCTATTGTTGGCACTGTGAGAAAGCAGTCTTCCATCCCACCTCTACTTTGTGTTGAGTTGTGCTTCATGAATGCTGTTGGGCAGGTTGCTGCTGCTAGGTAAGATCGGCAGAAATGTGGGTGCAGATAAGTGAGGAGCACAGTTATAGTTCATGAATCATTGGGAAATAAACCAGTGTTTAGAGTTGGAAGCAGCTTTATCTGCTTAATTTTTTTTTCATACTTTTGATTGTAACTGAATAAAATCAGTTCATCTGAATCATCACATATGTGAAGGGATGTAACACTCCCAAACAAGTGAGTATTTGAGGTTCCCATATAGATTAAGGGATTCAATTCACTTCGTGTTTTCATGAATCTGTGTATAGAGACTTCATAACTAACTGCTAAGCATTTCAAAAAGAGCCTCATAGTGTGTATATAAACAAATTACATGTTTGTGAAAACAAACTAAATTTATAAATAAGCCATGATACCAAATCTTATCCATTTAAATTAAGGCAATTTTTATTTTGAACAATATGATCATCTGCTTTTGTTTTTTTTTTTTTTTTTTTGGTCATTGGTAACCTTTTTTGTCCCAGATTCAGAGCATCACTGATGAGTCTCGAGGCTCAATCAGAAGAAAAAGTTACTCCAGTCCACAGTCCACAGTTGGCCAAGATGCACAAGCACTGCTAACTAATGATTATCGAGAGGAGGTAGTCGGACATAGTACTGGCTAGATATATTTTCCCATTGCAACACTTGAAGTGCCACTGTTGCAGACTGAACTACAAAAGAACAACTTGATCATTCATTGTTATGGAACAGTTCCTCATAAACTTTTATTACACTATTTTTCTAAATTCATTATCTTGCCCTATTTTTTTTGCTCTAGGTGATGCTTCTGCGACATGAGCTACATCGTATTTTTCTCACATTTCTTTTTGATAAAAGAAACACACATTTCTGAGAGTGCCTGTTTTTCTTAAGAGCCAGAAGCAAAGGTACTTCTTTGCTTTCTAGCTCTTAAAAAGTCTTAATAGTAGGTGTTTCATTAATAAGCATATTTCATGCTTTCACAAAGCATTGCCTTCCTTTATAGTTTCTGTTTTGAAGTACTGAAGCTTCTCAGAGACTGTAGAGATATACTAGGGCTTGTAAAAGAGATTTCTATCCTTATTGACAGGCCGTTATTAATCCATAAGTGTCATCATTACTTTCTGCATGCTGAGTTTGAAAGGAAGTGGACTGATGTAAGAAATGGTTTTAGTGTGCACTTGAAGTGTTGCTCATATCTAAAGATGTGTAGCCTAGCTTGTAAAAATGCTGTAAACCTTTGTGTTTCCCTTTCTTCATGAAGTATGAGAAGAATGTGTTGTATTCCATGTAATTAATTTGGTGTCATAATAGCACTAATAAAAATGTACTTTTGTTGTCTTTGCATTTTTGTGAGCATGTCCAGAATTTCTCTTGGCTTCAGTGACTTTCTAAAAATGATGAACTTTCTTCCATGGAAGCATAGTTGTACCAAACTCACCTTACAGTTGTTAGCTTGAAGTTTTAGTTCATTTGGTACTGCTGTATGGCATTTATAGTATCTGCATGTATTTGTTAGCTTTTTCCATTCTCGTGATAGAACTATATTCACAGTAACTTCTGATTTGTAGTCTTGACTCATGATTTGGTCTTTTGAGGAGATATGAAGACTTTGAAACAAATAGATACTTACGTGAACCTCAGAATTGAACTCTAGGATTTCAGAATCCTCAAGGATAGGTAAATAATTTAGGAAAAGTACAGAAGCTCTTAGGCATTTAAAACCAGCTGCAGTTACAGTTTGTCAGCCACTAAGGGAATCACTGTTCAGAGACAGAAAGTAGTCTTCTCATCTGCTTTGATTTTACTCACCTTTTTTATTGTAACCTGCATGAAACTGATTCTTCTGAGCCATCATATATATGGAGGGACATGACCATCACTAACATGTGAATAATTGAGGTTCCCAAATGGAACAGGAGCTTCAACTCATGATTTAACAACAGTCCCCCCTACCCCCAAAACAGAACACCCTGAAACACAAAATCAGTCCTCTTCCCATACCAATTCACTTATTATTTTAAGAGTCTAAAGTACTGTATTTTTGTTGTTTTTGATGGAAATACAGAAGCCTATGGACAAAGTATTATGAGGGAAAGTAAGTAAATAAATAACGTATTAAACATCTCTTCCTTCTCTCCTCAAGAGGAGCGAGGGGAAATGGGAAATAGAGAACACAGAAGTGCATATGCATGTGGGAACCACAGTGTTGTGTTCTTAAAGGTGTGATCTCAGTTTCTGCTATTACAAGGGAAGAGAAGGCCCCTTCATGGTTAAATTGATTGGATTTTGTCAGATAATATGTACTTGTATGCATAAATAATCTAATGGAAGTAGCAGCTGGCCTTCAATTCAGCCAGTCCAAACTTGTGCTGTAGTTCAGCAAAGGCATGTGAAATGGACAGTGGTTATGACAGTATCTGAGAAAATAACAGTGTCCCTGGTGGAGGAGGAGAGCACGGGCTTTCAGGTTTGTCCCTGGCAAAAACCCTGGTGTTTAATAGAGTGCTCTCGGGCTGTATTCAGTTCATTACAAAACCACTGTCCCAGCCTAGATCTAATCCTGCAAATACAAACAAATAACTACATTATTACAATCAGTTTCATTTCATGCTGCAGTCAAAACAGTCTGGTACAGTCTGTTTACAAAATAAGGTGCATTTTTCTGTATCTTATTTTGTTCCACTGCTGTGAAATTCCTTTTCAAAATTTTTATAGCATATAATCTAGAAATGTTTTTTTTTTTTTTTTTGCTGAATCTTGGGGTGCTTGTTTGTTTTATGGCCAGGCTCAGCTAATCCATGACAGAAACACTGCTTCACACTCAGCTCCAGTGGTCAAAGCAAGCGTGGCTACTGCTGTGCCGGAAAAAGTGCAAATGACCTGGACTAAAGAAAAGTTTGTAGCTGAAAAGCATAAAAACAAAGATTCGAATGTGTCTGGCTTTAAAGATATTTTCAACATGAAGCCGTAAGTATACATGTAGTGTTTGGAGTTTTCTATTTCATTGGGTGTATTTTAGTGTGTGGATGGCTGTTTGTTTCTTTTGTTGTTGTTGTTCTGGATTTTGTGGTTT
The DNA here is from genome assembly GCF_000700745.2 of Antrostomus carolinensis. Classification (NCBI taxonomy): domain Eukaryota; kingdom Metazoa; phylum Chordata; class Aves; order Caprimulgiformes; family Caprimulgidae; genus Antrostomus; species Antrostomus carolinensis. The sequence continues at coordinate 17,936 of NW_010332716.1, read as the reverse complement.
AAGAGCTTCTGGTTTATTTAAAGTTGAGGACAAACATGATCTTTCCATGTACTTCACTTAAATGCCATCCTTATGAAACTAACATGGACTTGGATGGAACAATGACTGTGAAGTGACATTCACAAGAATGTTGGGAATGAAGCCTAAATATGACAGACTTCAAGCTGTAAACTCAGCCTCTGAATTGTACCAGAAAGCATATATATTAAAATGCTTAATAACTTTTGCTCTTCTCCCTTCCTGTAGGTAGCAAATTACTGTATATCACTTCCTTTTCTCATTTATTGTGTTTTGTTGGGGTGGCAGGAGTACCAAAGAAGCAGATAACTCTTTCAAGACATTTAGCTTATGTTTTGGTTTTTAGGTGGAGAGGGTTTTTTTGTTGTTGTTAGCTTTTGGTTTTTAAGGTTTTTTTTAAATGGACATTCAGCCCTCATCTTGTAAATTAGGTAACATGAAATTTATGCTTATATAAAAAGTCTTGTTATATTAAATATTTCCTGTTGAAATATTTGTTAATGTGTTTTTCTTAAATAGAAGTAACCTAATTTATAAGAGCTAATGTACTGACTGTGTCACTAGACACAAAACCAATGACAGAAAGACATGTGCTTGTTTGCTTCCTCGTGTTGCGATTTCAAGCACACATGCATCTTTTCTGAGTTCTGGAAGAATGCAGTTATAAGCATGGCCTAGACCGTTTTCTGCATATGCCCAGAGCAAAATTGTGAGTATCAAGGGGAATTTTAATATCTAACGGAAACATATCTTAAATCTAGGACTTGTAGACAGTAGAGTTAAGAAGGTAGACTTAGAATCAGCACCTTAAAATCTTAAATTATTTTTGTGGATTTTCTCTGAGCTCTTTAGAAACAGTTTGCCTTCTGCAAATTCCAAATATCATCTTGCTCACAATCTAAAGCAATGTTTTTGTTCTGGGCTGGGCTGCATTTTATTATAATTCTTAGGGAAGTTTTTTTGTTGTTGACTTCTTGGAAATATTTCCTATTTAGAATTGTGCAAGGTGCAGACTTCAGATATTATTTTAAAACTACTATATGTTGTTTTGGGTGGAAATTGCAGTTCAAACTTGGTATGCCTGTACAATATATTAATATTGTTGAATTAAAAATGTACCTGATGGCATAATTTTTTTTTCCCTGTACATTTGCTTCTCTTCCATGTAGAGAATGGGGAAATCTGTAAGTCTAAATCTCATTTCACTTAAGCAACATAGGCTGTGTTCCCTGGTTCTTCTTGTCTTGTACATTGTATGCATGTTTCCTAAGTCATGATTTGCCATGCATGTATTCTTTTGTACCTTGTTTTATATACTGTGATTTAGCATTTATCACTGAAAAATATTCTTCACCCTGACTTGTTAATGTTTTCTTCCAAATTTATCAACTTTCCATTCACGGTAAGTCACAGAGCAGTATTTTAGTTTCTATAAAATGTAAAACTTGACAGTACTCATCTGCACCAGTGTAATAATTAGTTTTCTAGTGATAGAAGTGTCTTTTATCAGTATACCAGTATCTCCATTCTTGAGATGTGCTGTATTTCTGAGGTTCCCTTTGCAGCAACTTGCTTCACTTGTTAAGAATTTATTTTTGGGCAGTGGATCTTCTGGAGAAATGGGCTTAGGTAGAGTCAGGATATTTCTGTTGCACTGCAGTATATGACTCATTTCCAGTCTCGGCTAGTTTGATTTGAGATGATTTCTCAGGAACTATAAGGAACCTGTTCTTTTGTTTTGTTCTGAAGAGCAGCTAAATCATCCAAGATTGATCCTAAAATAGGGAAATCTCTGAAGTCCTAGTAGTTTCTTCTTCTTGTGCACAAATTTACAGCAATTATATTTGTGGATGCAAAGCTTGTTAAGTTGAAGTTAATAATGATAATGCAAAGAGAGAGGCTCAATTTCAGTTCGTTGCTTACTGCCTTACTCCTATGACATGAGAAATTAGTAATTTTTTCATAAATTCTATACTGGTTTTGAGTTTCCTTCACTAGGCTTATAGTAATCTTGTAAAGTTTCCAAAGGAGCATGAGGGCAGTCTTGTACTGTACAACATGCATATCGTAATCTTTCCATTGCATTCCTGTAACTTCTTTCTTTGGAATTTTTTGTACAAATCCATTTACTTTTTTATATAATTCAATAAACTGGATTCTCGGTGGTTTTGACTAAACCTAATTTATATAGAAATTATGTTTTTGCTTTGTCTTTGTAAAAGCCGACTGACAATTGGAAGACTTGTACGCTTTGGCAATCTGTTCAGAATTGCTTGAATTTCAGAGTTAAATGTTCTTTTCAAAGGGAAAAAAATAATCTTTTAAACTGAGGTATTCCATTTTCTCAAATTTATTTTGAATGTGTACAAACGCTGGTGTCCATGCAAATAGCTTATTCTATGTGCATATAGATTAAATTTATAAATTCACATGCATAACATGTTACAATACTTATTTATTTGAATTATAATCCTTAAAAAGATTTGTTTGTATGCTAGGAATCAGTCAAATGTGAGAAGAATGCACACTGCTGTGAAGCTCAATGGAGTAGTGCTTAATAAATCACAGCATGCTCAGCTAGTTCTTCTGAATATGCCTGGACCTCCTAAAAACAGAAAAGGAGATGAAAACTGTATCCTCTACTATATTGCTTCTGTATATTTTGAAATTGAGAGTTTGATTTTTGTGACTATGCTGTTGTTTACTTGTGATAACCATTAGTGATCATGGTAAACATAAGTCTGTCTTTAAGAAAATGACTTTTGATGCCACAAACAGTTTTAAGAAATGTTGATAGTGGTGCAGGTTTTTGGTTTTTGTTTGTTTTGGGTTTTTTTAAATTGAATTGATAATGAACCATTCCTTAATTTTGAACTTATCTTAAAATCTCTGGTTTTATCTTTTCTGTAGGTGAGTAGGGCAGAACTAGAAATTTCCCCCAAATTGGGCCTCGCTTCCACTTGAGCAAGCAAGTGGATTACATAATGGGACAGCAAAGGGTGACACAGGAAATTTCCTTGATGAAATTGTTGAACTTTATTTTTGCATATTATATCACAGAATCACACAGAATCACAGAATGGTATGTCAGATTTTTTGAGAGATTAGCAGCTACTTTATTTCTTTTCTGAATGAATTCCTTGACTTAATGATACCTCAGACATGGAGTTTTTGGAAGTTCTGACAGAAGGTCTGGATAGAGTTCTCCTGGTCCGAGGCAGTGGACGTGAAGTGATCACCATTTATTCTTAACATTTTTGCACATTTTGTTCGACACATGGCCTCTTCCCATTACCACTCGCCTCCCCCACTGTCCCCGCCCCCCAAAAAAAGGAAAAAAAAAAGATGTTTGCCATAATTTGAGCAGCTTCATTAAGAGTTCTAGTGCGTTGAAAATTACCTGCAAGCTGAATCTTCTGATGATGCATCCTGTTTTTTCTATTAAAAAGTTATATTTAAATTATATTTTAAGAAGATAGATTTATGTAGAAAATATTTCTGTAGTGACTTGATAAATGGTGGATGGATTAGGATATTTATATGTAGCATATTTGGACTCTTGTTAAACTGGTGAAACACGAGAAATGGTAATGCAATGGTATTTTTAAACATACAGAAAGGTAAGCAATTTTTGATGTTCTTAATCTTTGTTCTGCTTCTAAATAAAAGGGAAAGGTTTTAGGAAAACTTGGCTTCCTCCCTTACCAAAATGCTGCTATATTGCTCCTGTTGGGATTAGTCCTGGTTCAGGAAACTTCATTCAGAAATGTATATGACCACTCAAATTTTTATATTATTTGCATAAATTGTTTCCCTGAAGTTCATGATTTGCCACACTTGTTTTAAATAACATGCCTCTATTTAAAATACTTAGTCAGGTAGCTGAAGCCTCCAGTTGACAGTAGTAGTAAATTGACAAGTTTAGTTTTTTGTTTTGGTTTGTTTTTTTCAGGGGTTTTTTTGTTTGTTTGTTTGTTTTCATGTGCTACTAGCATATTGCACAATGATACCAGTGAAATCTAAGAGCATCAAACCCATAGGAAGCCTATGATGCAGTAATTCCACCTGGTTGCAAATATAATTGTAGCAATTTCTAAACCACAGCAAGTTGATTAATGAAGTGCAGTCTCTTGTTTTCAAATATTTATATTTTCAAAATGTATGTGCTGCTGTTTAAAATTAAAATCTGCTTTTCTGAACTGAACAAACTCTTATTGCTTTTCATTTTAAATTGTTGAACAATTTGTTTAGGTTCTCAGTAGAAACTTTTTGATTCTGTCTGAATTCTGCCCCTTTTTGGACACTGTTCAGTTTTATAAATGTTTTTTAAGACCTGAAGTATTTGGGTATCAAAAACTGTTCTACTCTAAAAAGAATGGTTTTATTTAAACATACATGAACTATTATTTTATAATACAAGCAACATCTCTGTTGCTCAGACTGGGACAGCAGGGGCGCAGGACCCAATACTTGACTAGGCTTAAGGCCAATGTTGTTATCGTAGCTCTCTCAGGCAAAGCAAAACAAAGCTGTAAAGAGCAAAAGCTGAAAGCAGCCATTACCAATCCCCGTGTTTTGATGCACGGCATATCAAGAAGCGCATGGAAAGGCGTTCTCAGGCCACTGGGGAGAAGAGAAATGGAATTGGATTCCTCTGGCGTGCTCTGAACGGCTTTTGGAGAACAACAGGTGCCAGCTGATACTACAACAGTGCACAGGCAACAATATCACACAAACTGAGGCTCCATAACTCCTATGTATTTAATATAGCATTTAATTAATATGTATTTAATTATATATTAATATAATACATACATGTAATACATACATACCTCTCCTTCCTTCACAGCATGGGCATCCCCTGGGTCACATCAGGAAGCCTGAAGGCCTTGTGAGGAGTCCAGCTGCTGTTGGATCCACCTCAAAAGCTTTCTGGGTAAGCTGACTTTTTTTTATACTTTCCAGCTCTGAGGTTTGGTCTGTACCTATTGCTACCATAAGTTAGGGGATCCTGACCTAACTTCCTGACATGTACAGGGGCTCCTGGAGAGAGCCATTTGCAGGTGATAGTAGCCGCATAACTGCCTCCAGCTGCCTTTCCCCTGAGCTCCCTGTGATACACAACAAAGCAGCACCGTAAACAGGGGCTCAGTCCCCTTTCGTCCAGACAACTTTGCAATGTGAAATAAGTTATTCCCCATTCCAGTCATAAGGTTTAATAGCTTATAACCTGTCTCTGTTGGTTTTAACTAACCCTGGATTTAAACATAACCACTAACACAAATAGGCCCAAGCCTAAGCAGAGACCCTAACCCATGACACTAACCCAAGGCCCTAACACTAACTTGAGGCTCTAACTCTAACCCTAAATGCAAATCTAGGCCCTAACCATAACATCAGTGCTAACCCTAAACTTAACCCTAACATTAACCATATCCTTAACACTAACCTTTAAAAACTTAAAAACAACCCTATATCCAAATCTAACCACAATAATTGTAAGCCTAACCGTATACATGCATGGCTCTTAACCTTATATATAACCCTAAACTTAACCCTAAACCTAAAATTCACCCTAACATTAACCCCTAACCCTAAACTTAACTTGACCTTAACCTCTAACTGTAAACCTCACCCTAACCACCAAATTTAACTCTAAACCCTAACCCAAACCTGTAACCCTACACTAATAATAACCCTAACCTTAACGACCATAACTCTTAACACTAACCGAAAACCCTAACCCTAACACCAGTGACTCAAATCCGAATCCAAACCCTAACAATAATGACCCTAACTCTGTGCCTAGCCCTAACTCTTATGATTTTAACCCTAATGGTGTCCTGACCTTAAACCTAACTCTATTCCTAACTCTAAAGTGACCATAACGTAAGCCTAGCTGTAACCTTAACTCTAGCCATAATCTCTAAATTTAACTCTATCCCTGACTTTACCCTAATGACCCTAACCCTAATCCTTACAGGAACCCTAACCTTAATTATAATGGTGCCCTAAACCTAACCCAATGCTAACCCAAACTACTGGTGCCCTAACCCTTATCCAAAACCTAACCCTAAACCTTAATAACCAGGCCTTAACATTAATCTTTAAATTTAACTGTAACTCTATCCCTGATTAATATGACCTTAACAATTACCCTAACCACAAAACTGACTATAAACTCTACCCCTAACCATATACATTGACCCCTAAACCTAACACTAACAGTAACCCCTAACCCCAATGGTGCCCAAAATATAAACATAACAGTAATGGAGCCCTAACCCTAATGACACTAATCCCAGTCCTCACCCTAAACCTAGTGATCCTAACCCTAAAAACTTTAACCATAATCCTAACCTTAACCCTAATACTGAACCCTAACACTAACTTTAATCCTAGTGGTGCTCTGAACTTTAATGGTGCCCTAAACGTAACCCTAACGCTAACCTTAATAAACCTAACAGCAATCCTGACCCTAAACCTAACCCTAGTCCTAACCTGGACGTTAACCCTAACTCTGACCTTACCCCCTAACCCTAACACAAAATCCTAAACCTAACCTAATCAGAGCAAGCTGGTTTGAACATCTCAAGGATATTTAAAATCTTAAATGCTCTTGTAATTGGCCTAGTGGAGAAGGGGAAATTGTGAGAAGCGGTTCCCTTTGCAAATTGACTCCCCGAAGAGAAAAGGTAAGAAGTGTCATTATTTAATAGTCTCCAGCAGGTGGAACCTGAAGTACAGAGATGTCTTCACCACAGGTTTGTCTTCCTGAGGAGAAAAGGTTAAAAGTGTAATTATTAATAATCTCCAGGAGATGGCACCCGAAGTACAGAGATGTTCTCCCAATAGGTTGGCTCCCCAGGAAGAAAAGGTAAACAGTGTAATTCTTAATAGTGTCTAGAACATGGCTCCCGAAGTACAAAGGTGATGGAAATACTGAATACAAATACTGGGCTATTCTCAAAGTCACTGTTAAACAGTACAGCCGAATTATACCCCTGATTGGAACTGCAGAATTGATAGCCAGTGTAAAAAGGAGCAAATGAGGTGTTACATTCCACAGCTCTAATAACAGATCTAAAAGGAAATAAATCAACACTGTGACCCGTGACTATTAAACTAATACAATAATGTATTTGTTTTAATAAATGCTGATCAGAGCTGTCATTACCTCAACCCCTCAAGTCTCACATTGGGCGCCAGAAGGCAGGCCACACTTTGCTTCTACTTGGTGGAGAGGGTTTACAGCCTGACTGTAATTTGTTAACACGCACAATCCTGAACCACTAACCCCTAAATTCTAACCCTAACCTCCAACCCCGCACCTCTAACTCTTAACACTAACCCTAACTCTAACCCACAAACCCAAACCTCAAACCATCACTCCTAGCCCTAATCCTAACATTAACTCTAACCCCAAATCCAAATTGTCCAATGGAAAATTCCATATCATGTAATGTCATGCTCAGTATATAGATGAGGATGGACTGGGAAGTGCTGGCTCTTCTGGTGTGGTGGTTTTGGGATTTCTTTCCTCCAGGATTGCTAGCCAGGGACAGGCTGGGCATTGGTCAGCGGGTGATGAGCAGTTGTACTATGCACCACTTGTTTGTATAGTCTATTATCATTATTAATATAATCACTATTATTATTTTAATAAGGACTTTTCATAAGGGCAGTTAATGACAAAACAAGGGGAAATGGGTTTAAACTGGAAGAGAGTAGGTTTAGATTAGATATTAGGAAGAAGTTCTTCACTGTGAGGGTGGTGAGACGCTGGAACAGGCTGCGCAAGGAAGTTGTGGATGCCCCCTCCCTGGAAGTGTTGAAGGCCAGGCTGGATGAGGCTTTGAGCAACCTGGTCTAGTGGAAGGTGTCCCTGCTGATGGCAGGGGGATTGGAACTAGATGATCTTTAAGGTCCCTTCCAACCCAAACCATTGTATGATTCTATTTTATTTCAATTATTAAATTGTTTTTTATCTCAACCCACCAATCTCCTTACCCCATTCCCTGGCAAGGGAGGGTGAGTGAGTGTGGGTTTAGCCGCCTGCCATGTTAAAGCTAGGACAGCACCCTCGGCCTACTTGCAGATGGGGGCGGTAGGAGGAGCAGAAAAGACCTTGACTCTGTGAAAGCCCTGCTCAGCAATAATGAAAACATCCCTGTGTTGTCAACACTGTTTCCAGCACAAATCTAAAACATAGCCCCATACTAGCTGCTGTGAAGAAAATGAACTCTGTTCCAGCCAAAACTAGCACACTGTTACATGTTATAAGCTATGAAACCCTGTCTGGGCAAAAGAGGGCTGAGTTCCTGTTTGTGCTACTGCTTTGTTGTATTTCTTAATGAGCTTATGAGAAAGAGCTGAAGGGAAATTACACAGCTGCTCTCACCTACAAATTGCTGTCTCCAGCAGCTATTATATTGGTCAGGAAGTTAGGTCAGAATCTGCTGCCTTCTGACCATAGGTAAAGATCAAAGACCTCAAAGCTGGAAGGTATAAAATGCCAGTTTACACTGACAGCTTTTGAAGTAGCTCAAATAGGAGCTGGACTCCAGAGCCTTTCATGCTTCCCCTTGTGAACCAGGGGACACCTGCATTGTGAAGGAAGAGTAAGGATGAGTATTCTCACCTTTAAATAGGTACCTGATTTTTTTTTTCTCCTCATAAATGCATAATACTAAGCCTCATGGGTTATAAGTTTTGAACGGGCAATAAGTGAATTCATGTGCGAGACTGGCCTGGGCAAAGGGCGATTGAGTCCCTGTTTGTGGTGCTGCTTTGTTATATTTCATAATGATCTTGTGAGAAAGAAATAAAGGGAATTTGTGCAACTATTCAGCTTACCTGGAAAGATTTTGAAGCAGCTCTAACAGCAGTTGGACTCCTGAGGCTTTCATGCTTCCCCAGGTCATACAGCAGAAGACTTTTGTGAAGGAAGTGGAAGGATGAGTACTCTCACTGTTGGCTAGCTAACCAATTTGGGGGTTTTTTGTTTTCTTTTCCTTTTGTCTCCTCCTCCTCCTCCTCGGCAAAATAAGATCATGCCCCTGTTTATCCTGCTGCTTTGTTGTTCTTAATAAACTCATGAAGTAAAGTTGAAATTGCAGAGTACATTGCCCTGTAAATTTGAGAGATGTGAAGGGATGTGACAGAACGTTAGGTGGTAGAGCCCCTGTGTTGATGGGGCTGTCATGTTGTGGGTGGTGGAGCTCTAGGTGGTGGGTGTCCATTTTGGAGCTGGGCTCTTGTGAGTGTGAGGAAAAGGGTGTGACTGTTCACTCAAATCCTGCTTAGATTTTGGTTAAGCCAGGTCATGCTGAGGCCTGATGGATGCTGACAGCAGTGCCACTAAGTCAAAGCAGCAGAATCACATAGGCAGAACAGGTGGCCAGACAGAGCTAAAGAGCCATTATGCAATCATTGCCTCCTGCAAAATTGCTGCTTCCTGCAGAAAGTCTGTCTGTTTTCTCTGACAGTGTCATCAGAATCCACTAACTTACGGAAATTGTACAGACCAAACTTCAGAGCTGGAAGGTATAAAAGATCATCTTCCCCAGAAAAGATTTTGAAGTAGATCCAACAGAAGCTGGACTCCTGAGGCTTTCCTGCTTCCTGGTGTGACCCAAGAGACACCTGCACCGTTATGGAGGTCAAAGGATGAGCACTCTTATGTTGGCTAGGCACATAATTCCTTTGGGTTTTGCTCATAGATGCATGATATTAAAGAGTTATGGGTTATAAGTGATGAAAGCCTTTGACTTGAATGGTAAGTAGGTGAATTCATGTGCTAGGCTCATTGGGGCAAAAGGGGATTGAACCCCCATTTGTCCTGCCTTTTTGTTGTATTTCTTAATTAGCTCAGTAAATAAAGTTTAAATAGCAGCTGTAAATCTGAAAGATGCAAAGGGAGCATGACAGAGGGTTCGGGGGTAGGGCAAACACAGAGCCCCCATGTTGGTGGGCCGTGAAGGGGCTGCAAAAGAGAATTGAGAACTACAAACACCTTTAAGTCCTGGCCACTCCTATTGGGGATTCTTGCATGGTGGTTGTCCTCCTTGGAGCTGGGCTCTGTTGAGGGCGAGCTTTTAGCTGCGGGTGAGACTTAGGTTGTAGAGCAAGTGCAGAGTCACAGTGTTGGTGGGTCTGTCGGGGGCTGTCCAGGGAAGTTGAGGGCCACCAATAACTTCCAGTCTGTCACTTCTGCATGAGAGTCCTCGCTGGAAGTTTTTCTCTTTTGGACTAGGGTTCTGGCTAGGGTGTGGGAGTAGGTGGCAGTTAGCATTTGGTGGTAGTGCAAGCATAGAGCCTCTGTATTGTTGGGATTGTGAAGGAGCTGCAAAGGTAAGATGGGGACCAGCAACTGCTTTCAGTCTTGGCCTTTCTGTGTTGGAGCCCGAGGTTCTGGGTGTGAGTTATGAAGCTGTGCTCCAGCTAGGGTAAGGGTGCAGGTATGGGTGAGTGTTAGGTTATGCTCCATGGCCTGTGGAACCAGGTCCCCTGCCACAATGAGCAATTTTCCTTAGTCTTCTGTTTGGCACCTGAATACTTACAGAAGCCCTTCTTGCTGTCCAGGAAAGCTACAGCCCAAATGGACTTACATGTGTCCAGGCCTGGCCAGGTTCAATTCCATTTGGGCTACAGTTTTCTTAGCTTCTTCCCTGGCTGCTCAGATAATGTTTCTGTATTCCTCTCAGCTTACCCATCTTTGCTTGCACCCTCTGTGTGCTTCCTTTTTTTGTTTGACTTTGGCCAGGACTGACTTGTTTCTCCATACAGGGCTCCTGGCATTTTTCTGTGTAGGATTAGGGATAAGAACCAAGAGACACCTGAGGCCTACCAAAGGCTTTCCAGGGGCCCTTACATGCAAGTCTAGACAGATGGAGGGTCCAATGGGCATACCAAAAGGCACTTGTCTGAGCCTGGTGTGCACAAAAAGTCACTCAGAAACCTTGGTGTGCCTCAAAAAACACTCCAGGAGCACCTGTGACCAGAAAAAGCCTCTGGTACACCGCTGATAGCTCCCAGATACCTCCAAGGGCCACCAAAAATTTGGGTTAAGGTTAGATTAGGAGTAGAGTTATTGTTAGGATTTATGTTTTGTGTTAGTGTTACTTGGCTAGGGTTAGATAGGGTTAGGGTTTGTGCTTTCATTAGGGTTAGAGTACATTGCCACATTGCAGACACCATCCGAGTAAGTCGTCAGGGAAGAATTTGCAAAGGATACAAAAGCAGCAGTAGCTGGGAGTTGGAAGATACAGTCCAGCAACTTACTTGGAGCACAAAACGATAAAGCAAGAAGACACATTAAGATAAATGTCTTGCTCCCTCTTTTCAGAGCAAGTAAGTGGTATGCAATAGATACAGCATAGTTAAAATACCTCGGATGATCAGAGGCTATTCAAATAGAAGTAAATTCATCTGAGAAATGAAACGCAAGACTGATCAATGAAGGTGCGGTTCTAGAAAAGACTAACTTGTGGTTTGACAGACTATCTCATCACCACTATGTTAACTCATTTTGTTAAGAGAAGTAGTAAACTTTTCTAAAGTCTCTTTGAAGGACTTGATCAAGTAAGCTCCCAGTTCATTGTTTGTCTCCTGAACAATTGCGTCATAACTGCCAAAGAGTGGAGTTGAAGCCTTCACATCCTCCCTATTTGCTTGGAGTAAAATGAGGTTAAGCTCCTTTGCTACACTTTCGTATTTTTGGTGATCAAATCTGCAGAGACTGGCATCATCAATTGGGTAGGTGGTGCCAATAGGGTAGCAATCTCTTGGAACTGGGAATTCCACATTTTTCAGCTTTGGCAACTCACAGAGAAATGTGAAAAGGTGTTTAAGTGCTTGGGATGATAGTGGGTTTCCAAGGAACTTAAACTCCTGTAGTTTCTGACACGGGCTTAAACCTAAAATCAACATGTTGATATGAGTGTCTTGGATGTTACAGTCCTCCAAGGTAAGACTCCTGAGCACTGAAGAGGAATGGCTGAGAAGCTTAAAGAATATTGATGGGTAAAGGTCAGGTATATCGTGACCACTCAGGTCCAGCACTTCTAAGTGATTCGCATGGAAACTATTGGCTAAATAGGCCATATCAGCATGGTTCAGTGAGCAGTTAGAAACATCCAGCATCTTCAGTGGAGTTTTTAGTGGGCTGCAGAATTAAAAATAAAAAAGTTTTATGGCATAAAACATTGAAAAGCTACATTTACAAAATTTCATACAACTATGCACATTATGAATATAGCCACCTGCCCCATTCATTATTTTTTCTAACCTCTTTTGAGAAACAGAAACATGTTCCAACGACAAGTATGTTTTCCTCCTGAAATCAGTTCCATGAATTAACTCCTACTTTACCTGGCTTCAGCTGTGTTGTTTTAATGGGGATTAATTTGGCAACGTTCTATGTGTCTATTTTGTAACCAGCTATATGTTGTCAGGTGTCTCTTACCTGCTGAGTTAATAGCAGATCATTACTACCATAAAAGCATTGGTCTCTGCTTCTTGTAGAATTCCAGAGATTCATCCCAAGATGAAAGCCAATCAGTGTTCTAACAAGACATCTGCTTTTGCTTCTAGGGTTGTTTCTACTGTATGCTTTTAAATGCTCAAGAGGTTTACATGTTGTATTGTTCTGGAGTTGCAAAGAGACCTTCTGATGACCGTTAGAAGTGTACCCGAGATTTTGTGCAAATATTCTAGTTGAATATAAAATAGTTCTGACGGATGAAAATCAAGAGATCCCTTTCATACATACTAAATCTTAGTGAGATTTCTGCCACAGACCTCAGCTGAATCAAAGTTAGAAACTTGTAATTTTTCAATAGAAAAATCAATAGCAGCATTGTGGCATTCACAACTTCTAAATGAAATTACTTCTTTGTAAAGGAGGAATTTTAGAACAAAGTAATTTATCTAAATGAAACTTTTGTCTGCCTTTTTTTAGATGCTCTGAAAAGCATACAGCTAACTTATTTTCTGTTCAAATATGAACAGTGTTCACTGGCAGCTTGTTATCTTTTTTTAGAATTGCCAGTTTTTCCCAGGAATTCATAATAAATGCTCATATATTAGCTTTATTTGCAGTACAGAAAAATATCAGATCTCTCTTGCCTTGAGATTGACAGACACAACAAACAACTGAAATGGAAGTTTCAAATCAAAGTCTACTATCCCCCCTGCCCATCTAAAAATATAGTATCTGTGGAATCTTAGTATATTTACTGCCTGTTTTTTAGGGAAAAAATATAGTTGGAATATGACTCAGGTAGGCCAGCCCAAGCTGGTTGAGATATAAGCTTGAGAATGTGGTAAATGAAAAATATCTAGGTGTGCCCTGCTCTTATGTGGTAGCCAAAAGTGTATTCTCATCATACTTGTCAGATGGGCTCTGGAAGACTAATAAGAATAGTCAGTTCCTCCACGTGCATTAGATAGATATATATTAGATATATAGCTTCCAGTTCTCTCCAACAAATACTCTTTCCTAGCTTCCTGCCACCCCTTCTCACACACACCCTGAGATATACTCACTTCCCTTATTCTCAGAGATTCTCAGCTTGCTGACGGCACAAAGGGCTGGTTTTTAGTTTGACTGAAAGCTGGGTGATCGAGTTACCTGAGCAGTTTCTGTATTCTTCCTGTGAGTATAGAAAAGGACATACTCAGCTCAGTCAGCTGTGTCATTTCACCCATCTTTTCTCCAATGTTAGTAAGCATCCGTTCATCTGCAGCTGTGAACCTCCGCACGTTAAATGTTCGTGCTGGCAAGGTCAAGGACATCAATAGAGGGAAGTGGATACTGTTGAAGAGTATTTCCAAGTGTTCCATTTCCAAGCGAACATTGTGAACTATTTCCAGTTTGCGCAGCAAAGAGGGATCCGTGAGCTTAATGATGAAGAAGAATTTCTGCAAAGCTAGGTTGTCAGATCTGAATGCCGGACAGCAGATCTTCAGTGGACAATAGCATTTCTTCAGCAGGGCCTGTACTACCAGGTCATAGTTCCGCTCTGTAACAAACAAGTCAATTAGCACATCGATACTGATTTCAGAGGCACCTGGATTGCACTCTGTTTGTTGCAGGTAAACTAGCAGCTCTAAACAAAGCTTGGAGAGCAGATGTGTCCTGCCCCACCTGCCCATTGTCTTCTTACACTCACAGAACTGAACTTCAACATCTTTCATACCTGTCAGGTCCACCACTTTCAACCTTTTCACGTATGGAGAAGCATGATTCAGCACATAGTCTCTCAGCCCTGTCAGACAGCTTTCCAAACACACTGAGCAGGTTCTATGGCTCAAGTCTTCCTGGTAGTCCACAGTAGTTCCCAAAAGTTTTCCCATGTTAAAGTCAGCAAGCGGCCAGTTCTCTACCAAGTCATGAATCACTTCCCCTTGCTCCAGTAAATAGCTGGCTTTAAAAAGAAGAGGAAAAAGATTATGGGCAACACTGCTGAGACTCTTCCTGGCAAACTCTGCATTTGAGACGAGTGCTTCAGCACTAATGAATCGGAGAGACTTCATTGTTGCTCTGGACTCCTTGCTGTCATAGAGAGTGACTTCTGCGTTTAACTAAAAATCCTAGTTGCTTATCACCTTCTATTTTTATCTGCAGCTGCTGTTTGCTTCTAACGGAAGCCTTGCTGGGAAGGCAGAAAGAACAGTCACATGCTGATCCTCTGCTTTCTATTTTGGAGCTATACTGTGACTCTGCAGTAATTAACTGTGAAATATTTAGTCAGAGACCATTTATTCATTTTAACCCTCATATTTACAAAAAACCTAACTCAGCTAAGTACAGACCACTGTCCAGCAGGAACAACAAGATCAGGGCAGCACACAAATAGGAGAATATTTCTGTGTCTTTCTTATGTCACACAAAAAGGCACTCAGGGTTCCAACTTGAACATGTAACATGATCTGTATTCCACTTTCTTTCAGGAAAGATAACATGCTGGGGATTCACATGGTGATTTCAATAGGGGAAGCTTTCTCAGAGTTAGCATAGAGCTTTTCCTAAAAGCTACAGCCATAAGGAAAGACTGAGATGCTGCAGTTACTGAGATATACAATGTCCCTCCATTTTACCCTTCCTATATCAGCAAGGTACAATTGGAAAAGACAAAAGACTCTAGAAGAGCTCAGAGCCTTGGTGACCAGGACACTTACCTGTGATAGGAGGCTGAGGTTTAAGTACAAGCCAAGCTGGAAAGACAAAGCAAATAGTGAAAACTTTCTCATAACTTCCCAGGCAAGTGTCCTATTGCTTTTTGGTCTTTGACCAACAGATGGTCTTTTCTTTCCTGTTGTTTGAGAAATCATGGTTTCATTGTGATACAGAATGGGGAAACTTTCAAAATCTGCCTGCCTGGAGGCTTTCCCACCCCTGGAAAAGGCCGCAAGCAGCCTCAGAGGGGCGAAGCCGCAAGTCGAGGAGCGGTCTGAGAAGGTGAGGTGGTTGTGGGCTGGGGTTGGTGTTACTTGTAACAGAATATTCAATGTCAGACTTAGCAAAGCGTTTCTCTTTAGTTTTGCAGGTACTGTGCAGGCAGCCTTTGGAATCGGAGAAGCATTTGAGGTGAGCCAGAGTAGGAGCAAGCAGGATGATGGGGCTGTTGATTTCTCATGAGCACAAGAATAATTTTGTGTCTCTTGGTATCTTAGGTGCCACAAGTGATGTCAGCCTCAGTACGGGACCGTGGAATGAACAGGTGAGCGCAGAATGCCACGGCCCTTTGGAAGAAGGGAATGTTGTGGAAGAGGTCGGTGTTCGTCAGCGTGATGCTTAATGCTGGTATTGTTTATTTTTTTTTTAATTGCAGATGGCAATAAGTAACCTGGTGACTGGAGGAAAATGCCAGTTAGCAGATGTGGCGTCGTTTAGGATGGATTGGGGCCCCTGGCCCTCTGGAAGCTAAATTGTGGTATCGGGGCCAGGGAGGGGCTGAGAGGAGGGGGCAAGGTCTGGGAATTGCAGGGAGGGCTTTTAAAGTTAGGGTAGGGGAGAGGGTGTCTAGGAACAGTCGTCTTTGGGTGGGTAAAGGAAATAGGCTAGTTTTCATCCTGATGCTTGTGTGTGCTCTGCGAAGTGATGTTCATCGCTGGTGTTTGGACGGAGGCCAGGCCGGGGCTGGGGTTTTTGCAGGCAGGACGATATTGGAGGCCTCAGGGAACAAGGTTCCTGAGGCGCTTGTGGGGTTGTGAGGGTGTGTTGGTAATTTTTTTCTTTACGGTTTTAGTTAGTTTCTTTAAATAAAATGTTATTGATGAGAGGTAGTGGTGTGGTGAGGGCAAATGGATGAGGTGTGAGTGAGGAACTGTTTTTGGGATGCCCCAATGAGTGGTGTGTTCTGAATGTTTGTAGCCTTGTAACCAAATCATTTATTGCTCTGAGGGCTTATTATGGTATGCATGCTACTCCTTAGTAGAATTTAAAGGTAATTTTAATATTAAAAAGGTTATGTAAATAAAATTTTATTAAATATTATCTGAGATTAATTTCCTTATTTCCTAAAATTAAAGTTTATATAAAACCCCTTATTCCCAGAGAGCATGCCATTTTCTATTGCACCACCCTTTTATTATTTTTCTTCTTTTACTTATACTACATAAACACAAATTAGTAATAAAAAAAACCCCACACTGACCCCTAACACCTGACTCATGAATAACTATAAACACAGCTACTGAACATGCTATAATCAAAATACAAATTAAATAACACCCAATTATGCAGATCTATTAAACATGCAAATTGCATGCAATTTTTTTTTCCACTGACCAAGTGCTAATTAAACCCAAGGTCAAAAATAATTAAAATAAAAATTTTAAACAACAAAAAAAAGAACCAAAAAATTTAAGAATACCCCCCCCCATCCCTAACTAAACATAAACCACAAAATAAAAAACTCCACCAAAATCAATACAACATTAAAAAAAGGCCGCATAAACAAAAAAAATACAAACAAAACAAAACATAAATTAAAAAAAACCCCATAAAATCCATAATTAAACAAATCAGAACCCAGACACCACAAACGACACCTCCCGGCAGCTCAGACTGGCCATTCGGCTCTCCGGAGCGACTCCATGATAGAAACGTGCCCCGCAGGACCGAAAAACCATAGAGACGATCTGCCGTCGGAACAAACATGCCGCGAAATGGCCAGTCAGCCACCCCGGAGCGACTCTATGGTGCGGACCGAAAAACCATTGAGAAGACATCCCGGCAACACAAGTCGACTACCAAACCATACAGTTTCCTTCCAGTACAACTCTACGATACTAAAGTAATACCGGAGAACCAGAACACCATTGAGATGACTTCTCGAGAGCACAAACAGACTACCCAACCCTACACTGTGTCTTCCGGTGCAACTCTATGACCTAGACGTGCCCCGAAGAAGCGAAAATCCATTGAGAAAACATCCCGGCAGCACAAACAGACTGCGGAACCCCACAGTCGGCCGTTCGGAGAAACTGCTCTCCGGGCTCCATCGACAGCGGCGGAGTTACGTCCTGAAGGGCGTGGCGGGGTTACAGCGTGAGGAACAGGGTTACGTCGGCAGGGGCGGAGCTACGTCCAGAAAGGCGGGGTTATGTTTGCGAGGGGCGCGGATACGTCGAGAGCAGCAGGACAACGTCAGGAGGGGCCGCCCTCTATGGTTCCGCCCTCCGCGCGCCTTTCCTTCGTGCTCGCTACTGCCATTAGCGACCGCGATTGGGAACTGCAGTTCTTAATCAACGTATGCGCAGAGACTACCCTGACGGCCTCGCGCATGCGCATTAGCGTTGTTTACACCCAAGCAATACTGTTGCCTAGCGACTACACTTACAGTCTAGCGCATGCGCAGTAGCGTTATTTACACGCGGGCGCGGCCGTTGCCAAGCGACTAGTCTTCGGG
>NW_010332715.1:6665-28151 GCF_000700745.2 Antrostomus carolinensis | reverse complement strand
GGGGCGAGAGCCCAGCCCCTGCCCGGGCACTTCATTTTGCGTTGCGTGGATCAGCGGGGTCCGCAAAGTGAGATTGTGTTGGGGAGTTCAGCTGCTTACGGATGCTCGCCTGAAAATACAGTGTAATTAATAGTTAATTTGTGGTGTTGATTTTAATAATTTGAGTATCTGGAATTATTTGCAGTATTTTGCCAGATGCCTCCAGTAGGCACTTCTCAGTGAACACAATAATTATTAGTAAATTATTTAGCATATTTTCTGTATTTGGCTGTTGGGTGAGGATATGGTTCTAAACTCCTTTCTGATGAACAACTGAAGAAATTGCACTTACCCTCAAAACACACATTTTTTTGCATGTCTCCTTCTTTAAAAATAGCTTGAAAATATGTGTGAAAGCCTTGTTTTACCATCTTCACTGCAGCAAGGTGTAGGTGATGGCTCACTTTTATCGCTAAATATAGTTTAAACACCAGAATTTCTCTGAAATAAAGGTATATAAGAGAGGATGAGTGAGTTCTAAAACAAGCTTCAAAAAATCCCCAGTCATTCTTCTGTGAATTTTATCCATTTTTACCTGTTAGCTCAGATGTTCAATGAGATTCTTTGAACATGGACTCAGAATGAACAATTGCAAGGCCATTAACCATGCTAAAATACTACAGAACAGATGTAATTCCTTTTCTTCTACGTTATCCTTCCATATTGTATTTCAGTCGCCTGACTTTGACCAAATGCCCATTGTATTTTGCTATACTGGGTGCTAAATTCTATGAATTTAGTGAAGTAAGTTGTGACTTCATTATTTTTGTCCCATATACATACAGACAGCAGAGGTACCTCGTTAGGTACAAACAGAACATTACCCACAAATTCATGTCCCAGCTGCAGTGCAGCACAGCACTGAGTAACACCTACCAGGCAGTTAACTTATTTAACAACATTTCTGAAAATTCTGTAATAAAATGTGAAATAAAGCTTCTATAAAGAATGAAAGGACAAAAAAATAAAAGCAGTGTGCAGCTATGGGTGATGGGTTGACATGGTGTTGATGCCATGCAGATCAGGACTGGATGTCAATCTTTTTAATATCGATTTCATTGAGCTCTCATTACAATGGATTTTAAAATAGCCAAGTCCATAAAAAGGCATATCCTAATAGACAACTGTATTTTACACCTCAGAGGAGGCAACTGATGAAGGAATTTCTGTGTTGTTTGGACACTGTCATGTTCTTGTCCTCCTGGCTTCAGATTCAATTAAAATAAAGATTATTACTTGAAAAAAAAAATACTGAAAAAAAGTTTGACTATTACTGGGAGATGTAAGGACCTACAGGATGGGTTGTCCTGTGTGAGAGCCATCACCTGTGGCAGCGTCAGCCATTCCAGAAAGGAAAGCAAACGGCATGGCTGGGGGGGATGACCCGTCCTGCTTTTCAAAGTGGTGTATCAGAATAAGCTACAATGGGTCCAGCAGTTCAGCCTCAACTATGTTTGAAATACACAGACAAAAGTCTAATTTAGTGCAAATTGTTATTTCATTTAAAAAATAATTAAAACAAACAAAAAAAAAAAGGTGGAAGGAGCAGATGGTTCTGAGACTGGAGGTGAACTGGTACCCTTGAAAAGGGCAAAACCCCTTTACAAACCGAAGTCATTACATCATGAAAATGAAGAGTCAAAGACAGAGTGAGATTAACTCTGTCCATGCAGCAAAAGCATCGCTTCGCTAAGAACAAAACTATTTCTGCATATCAGAGGGTATTGCTGCTACCCTTGATTCAGATCAAGGTCTAAATCCTGAAATTGTTTGTTACTCTAAGCACATGAAGAGGCCCCACAGGAACTATTCACATGTGAAAAGAGCTAGGACCAGAGCCAAAGTTTTGCATACTGTGAAGGTCAGGCTTGATTCCTCTCTAAAACTCACACTTAACAGGAAAACTCTCAGAAATATGGTTTCCATACAGCACCTTCACCTGATTCTTCAGGGTACTGTATGCACTGTGGCTGACTGAGAGCCATTTGTGTGCCAGCAGGTCCTTGTCACTCTGGAGCTGGTTGACTTGCAGACAGGCTGCTGCCCTGCAGCACGGCGGCTGTCCCTGCCCTTCCCTGATTGCAATTATTCTGGTTTCTCTTCCTACAGATGATTTTTTCTTATAAACTTCTCAAAATGTAAGAAGTCTCATAGCTATTACACAACTACTGGCTTTATAGTTGTTGTGGAATTACGTGTTAATAAAAATGCACCACCTCGAGGATGAATTCTCAGCATTTTTGCAAAGGTCTCCCAAAATATATTGCTTGAGTAGCCTTACTTTGGTCACCCAGATAAGTCATGGAGAGACCACTGAAGATGACAGTCTCCAAGAAAGATTGCACTTCACTTTTATGTCTCTGTGCAAGAAAATAGGAGGCCCAAGCCTTCCCTTCACTGCTGGGAATGGGGTATATCCAGAGGCTGGTGCAGGGAACAAAAAGGAGCTATTGTCACCAGACTGACAGATGAGGCTGGAGGTGTCTCTCTGCTGAAGGCCTCGCATAGTTCTGCTTTGTTTCTTTTTCCCTGTCAGAACCTGAAGAACTCTGAAAAAAAAATTGCAACTACACTACCTTTTACTAGGATTTCGCCTCAATCCCAAGTAAGACTTTGATTCTGCATATACTTATGTGAACAATAGTTTCTTTCTCTTCTTTTTCCCATCATCTCAATTTCCTGGAAATGTAAAATAAATCCCACTTGGGATCTCTGAGCACTAGCACTGTTTTTACTCATGCTTCTCACTAAGGGAAATTCCCAAGTTTTAGCTTTTCTAAGAGCAACGTTTATCTATGTTGCACTGTGCTTCATAAACACCGATTGATGCTGTATCTAGACTTCATAAAGAACACAAACCATGGGTCTCTCGGGGTCCCACTCTTTGCAGTAGTCTATCATTGACAATGGCTGATCAGTTTTTCTAAATTATTTGTAGAAATTTTATTTATTTATTGCTAAGAAACTGGCATAACTTCAGGTCAAATCAATTTAGGTCAAATACAGTATTAATTAGAAATGGCAGACATATAAAAAATAACCCCTACAGCCACAGGTCTAGATGAACCATTGTCACATGTCTATATAGTACCTGTTCCTTTAATTCCAAGATTGGAAACATTCGACATCTATTGATAATGTGTAGGAAGTTTAGATTGCATTATTTTTAGAAGGGTTCTGATTTCTAAATACATACCTTTTTGAGTGAGACCAGCTCCCAGTGGTGTTTATTGTCTCACAGGGCTATTGCCAGAACAATCACCATATGGAGCCTTGGAAGTCCGGTACCTAACAGCAGGAGGTAGAACATACTAATTTTATTATCATCTCAGTTGTCAAGTGACAATGCTTTCTAAATGTCATGAATTATGTATAAAATACATTAATTTTTCTACTGTACATTTTAGGAGTTCACACACACATACTGAAAGGGCACGGCTTTGGCCCGGGTGTGCCAGACAAGACATCAGAAAGACTCAAAATGGGATTTAGTGCAGAAGCAGGAGTTTGTGGACCCAGCTCCCTGTGTGATTACGAGAGTTGAGCTATGATAATGATGACAATACAGGTGATATCTTAAGATGACTTAGATAAAATAAAAAACAGACCAAGTCTTTAACCTAGGAATTAATGAAATACCTTTTGTATAATAAATATGTATAATCTGCCTTTGATAACAGGAAATTATGTGAGTAATAAAAATCTGCAGAAACTCTTCATTTAAATTAATTTTGTAAACTTAACAAGTGTTACACTGTACAGTTCTCTGCATCTTTAAGAGTGTTTGGGGATTTATGTCTTGCAAAATAGAAACAAATGAAGAAAGCTGAAATATATTGTGTCTTTTGGTGTACTTTACAGCACAGCTTGTGTTTAAGAAGCAGTCTAGACATGCAAAAATGCTAGAATAAACAATATTTTTTTCATTATTTTAAATTAGCTTGTACTGGAAAGCTATAAATTTCAGAATGATGCACACTAGCAGGATTGCATATCTATTCAAATATTCAAAACAGAAGATACTAAAAGGCTATTCTGTTACCTGCCATTATAAAGACAAATTTCCTTCTGAGTTAATGCAATTACAAGTGATTTCCTATAAAAGAAAAAAAAATATTCCATAAACCTTCAGGATATTTTACAAGATATTTTGTGTAGTAGTATGAAAAGTCACATCCTTCCCGTGCCCCCTCCTTATTAACTCATTTTAACATATAAACATTATTAAATACTACTTAATATTCATTATAGGGCTTCAAATATTGCTTGGTCTTAAATAAATATTTTTCTTTATTCTCCTTTCAGCTGAATTGTGTGTGCAATTAAAGAATAATCAGCTAGCGTCATGATTGAGATTTTGAATTTATGACCACAAAGTATAGGAATGAGCTCTTTATTCTGGAGATCAGTGATGGAAGTGGTCATGCCAAGGTAAGCGATTTTTCTCCCTGTGGCTCTGCAGGGCAATAATAAAGCAGGTAGATACCTACCCTGGCAACTCTTCCTCTGGCTTTTGGACAGAGAAACAATTCTATGACACAACGACTATACATCAAGAGATACAGGTTTAAGGATGCTTTTGAGACAAACTTTACTTGTAAACTGAAGATTTCAGTTCAACTTCTGAGAAAGTGTCCTTGATTCATCTATATATCATATAAATTATAAAACATTAGTTAATTATCCTTAGGTGCTCACAAAGATGTTGAAGAAAAGCCCCACTCTCATTGCAGGAGTTTGTAAGATTGTAAATGAACAGTTTTCAAGTGTCTTTCAAACAGAAAACTGGCCATTCCTGCCTGACAAGTAATAGGATTAGTGCATGGAAAGAACTTCCTTCACTCCTAGAGCCCGGAATGCCTTTTTGTAACACCTGTAGCTGGAGAAAAACACAAGTGCAGTAAATCAGATCTGGATCTTGGAAGACCTGTCTTTCTTTTCCCCCAGGGTGCTCTCTTCAGTCTGGCTTTTGGCAAGTCATTTAATTTCTGTGCCTATTTCTGTGTCAATTCTTATTAAATATGAAAAGTAATACTTCAGTAATAGAAATATCTTAAATATTGCTCAAATTATGTTTGAATAAAAAGATATACATATATTGTTTGATAAACTGTTTGATCGAACTCAAATTTTTTCACGTTTACAAATCTAATTGATTTCATCAGTATTTTACATGCCTAGATTTACTTGTACTGTCTTGCTGACAGAGCAAAGACTTGTTTGAAAGAGAATGCTTTTAAATCTTCATCAGACCTGGATTTCTTAAGCTATTAAGCATATTGTATTTTGCAAAAGGGAAAAACATTGCTTTTTAGCAGTAGGATTTTTTTTTTTAGGCATCCTTTTAGGCATCACTTTAATACTAATGGTATTGGTGACCATATAATAGTGAAGAGAGTTCCTTTCAAAACATTAGATTTCTAAAGCTTCCTTGAAGTGTATAGATTCAGGAGACTCAGGACCTCATCCATATCAAGCTAGAATCTGCATTAAGCTCAGAGCACGTAGGCCTGTGTCATTGTTGGTTTGTTTTTTTTATTTTGCTGCCTGAAATTATCATGTATGGAATACCAAGTATTACAAAAGCAAACTCATCAGGGAAAGGAGTCACAGAACATGTCTACACCCCTGTAGTATATCTGCAAACTTTACCCTACTGCATGTTTATCATTCAGTTTTTGCACAAGTATTTCCTTTACCCCAACAGACTGTGATGGTGCTGAAACCTTCTAAAGAACCAAAATAGGGCAACTTTTTTTTTTTTTAAGTGGTGCAATGGGAACTGCTATAATGTTTCCATAGGTTGGACTCACTAGTTCTATTTCACAGTAAGGGTAAAAGTGGGAAGCAAAGTACACAGCACTTTTTTGAATCAGCAACTATAGCAGCTGTATGTTTTATCAAAAGATGCATGCTGTATTAGGTGACTGAGTTCCTAGATTCAGCAAAGCTGTTATTTGACAATCATTATCACAAAAGAAGTCCACTAACACCAGCAATATAAGATCAGCATAACAGAATCAGACTACATTCAAATTAATATCCAGAGGAATTAAAAAAAGAAGACTCTTCCAATAAGTAGAAGTGTTTAGAATCTTTGAGTAGTTAGGAAAAGTCTGTTAATGAGATAGGGATTTGAAAAAAAAAGATTCCTGAAGCTGATTTCTCCAAGTAGAAGAGAGTTGTGCAAACCAGGTTACTTTGCCTTGCGATGCATGATTTGCAGGGAATGGTGTTCCCTGGCTTTTCATGCTCTGTAATCTGAGTATCAAATGTTCATCAATATTAGTTTTTATAATAGGATCTGTGAAAGAAACAGAGGAAATTGTGTCTGTAGTCTCAAAATCTTTTGAGCCTAACTGGGATTGCTTTGCAAAAGAGTTTCCAAGACAGAAGACTAACCTGGACCCTATCAAAACCTTTATTCATTCAACATAATTGTGAGACAGGACTTTCCGAATAAACATCAGCTGCAGGGTCAAAATAATAATGGAGAATGACTATGAAAGCTTCCAGCTGTGTAATGCTTCCAAGTGCTCAGTAAATCCCATTCCAAAGATTGCTGTCCTTCAGTGGTGAGTGAAGCTGTTCATTTTAAAAATGCTTGGGATTGTTTTGGAAGAGAGTTATGTGCAAATGCATGCCATTGGGATATGGATTCCTTTCCTTCCATTTATATAACAAAATATTTATTATTAAGTTTTTCACAGGATTATGTAACATACTAGACTTTTCTTTCACAACAGGGACGTGAAGTGGTTTATTGTGAAGAAAACAAAGCATCTGGTATAGACGAACATGTCAGTCTTACCTGGGGTTTGGGTTGACATCACAGGACATTATGTTTGCTCATTTCAATTCTGGTTATAGGTGTGGACTCTAAATCTACTTGCTGAAGAAGTATTTTTGCCAGTAGTAACTTCCTCTCATTTCTAGGATATTTTTATGATTAATGAACAAATGCATTCTTCCTCTTTTTTTAATACAGAGACAACCATGATATCATTTGCTACAGACAGATGTTCTGAGCCCTCCATGAGAGTTTGTGGCAAACTGGACGTAGGCCCTTGTTTATAAAGAACTGGCCAATGACATTTCCAAACCTGGCCGTTAATATGATATATAATTATGGCAAGGAAAAATGCTAGCATTTCTTTGTGGCAAAGGTTATCTGTATGTCGAACAAATATAATATTTGCAGTTAGTAAAATTCATACTGTTAAAATGCTTGTGAAAACTGAACATACGCTTGTGAAAGTTGCTTGAGACAGTGTCAAGATACCAGCAACTGATGGTAACAGTGAGTATTTAGACTGCAAAGACTCTAAAATGCGAATATTAATGAGAATGCAAATGACAGTTACACACAACAAGAGTTGTACATTGATCATCTTGTGACGTTCTGTCTTACTGCGTCACAAACTGATGCAAAAAGTGATATACGAAGTGATGCAGTAAGTGCATTAGAGTCATTTTTGTGTTGGTGTTTCCCAGTCATCCCAATAAAAATGCTCACCATTTTTTTTTAAATTAAGTGCCTTCAGCAATATCAAGCTAGGAAAGCACTAGCACTATTCATTTTTATGATATAAGCTTTTATTTCTGGGCTTATCAGGGATCTCCATTAAATAGAAGGAAGAAAGACTTCTCGCATCAGAAAATATTTATTTGCTGCAGAACATAACTTCCCCAAACAGTGTATGTTCTACAATACTTTATCCCACTGCTTATAAAACCTGTGTAATTTATTGAGAGTTCAACTGCCATTATAAAATACTCCTTTTTTTCAGACGTGAAGAATTTATCTAGTGAGGAATTTGTGGTGATTTTGTGAGGCTGGCATCTGTAGTTGGCTGCATTTCCCATAGCAGAATCACTAGAGGGAGTCATAGGCAATGTTACTCCTTCATGATCTCCAATAGCTTTGCAACTAAAAAATCAGAAAAAGGTTTTTTGATAATATTTAGCAGGCAAAATACACGGTAATTTTCCTCATTATAATTTAGTATCACTGCCTAGTTAGTGATTATTGATGAAACTGTTTTAACCTCACAAGTCACCTATCACAAATCATGATCTTGCTTAACAACCACAACAAACCAGCAAGAAAGACGTCCCACATAAGGCCTTAGATTAACATATTTTTCAATTAGCATTAGAAAGCACAGATGCAATGTTGATAATATACTCAAAGGGAATTTTAGAGCAAATGGCAAAAGAAAAATAAAATACAAGTAAAAATCAATTATAAATATATTGATCAGTCTGTTTTAGTAAGACTTATGCATCTTTGTATAGTTCAGCTTAGCCTAGGCCTCCTTTGCTTTTGGGTTTAAGATGTAGAGTCATTTTTGTGTTGGAGTTTCCCTGTCATCCCAATGTCATCTTCAGTGCAGTAGAAGAAAATTAGTTTTATTCAAGTTTTACATAGCATTATTGTTGTTGCCAAAGGAAAAAAAAAAATGCTCGTTGGGGAAAAAAAATGGAAGTATTTCCTGTCTTAGACCATTTCCATGTTGAAACCAAGTTGTTAGCTCATGTAATTTCTCAGAACTGGAGAATTTGAGGAGAAAACCAAAACAGATTAAACATTGTTCTTATTCTTACTCCTAGTAATCTTGAAATACAAGGAAATAATACGCAGAACTATAAAGCGATAGTTTGCAGATAATGCATTTGATTTCTGGTAAAACAATTGACAACAAACTGTTGTTTGTTTTTCTTAACACATGATTATTCTTTTTCATAACTAGTAGCTACCAATATAGCCTAAAGGTGTTAAATTTCCATTTACCCAGTGAAATTATTGTGTACTCCATTCCAGAGTGTCATAATAAATAGAATGTAAAGAAACAAACAACTTTTTACTTGTGGTACTTAATATTGAAGCCCAGCTTGCTTTCAAAAGATGACTACTTATGCCTATTATTTGAAAAGAACATGAGACAAAAAACATTCAGGTGATATTTTCTTAAGTAGCTTAGATATACAGTTTAAAAAAATATACAGGTGATATTTTCTTATGTAGCTTAGCTATACAGTTTAAAACCAGGTGTAATTAGCTGTACCACTATGGCATTTATGGCTGTGATTTCTTTGTTACAGACATAATCATGGTCATAAAAGTTCTATCAGTTATTCCGGTGCAAAGAGGATTTATGTGAGTAAGGTTTCATGCTCCTGAACTTTCATAACTATTTTTAAACTGATATTAATCAATGAATATTAGGTTTTGTCACTTTAACTGTATCAGTATAAATTGCAGAACTTGAGCATGGAAGCACTCTAAAGTTCATGAACTCTCTTTGCAAAGTAACTAAAAAATGAAAACAAGACTACAGAGTGCCAGGATAAATCATCACTGATGTTCAAAATTGTTTGACAAAGAAATTAGAAATCAAGTGACTGGCAAAAAAATATTAAATATTAATTCCGTATATGATACAGGTCCAATAAATCTTTATGCATTTCCAGTATACAGTCCAGAGAACATACTTCTGCAAACATTTTGCTTGTAATTTACATTACATGTTGCCAAGTTTTTGCTAATATTCTTAGCTATGTTATTTGTAAACACTTTAAAGGCTTTAAATATTTTTGAGCAAATGGATTTATGATTAAGTCTTCAAGATGACATCTGTCAGGTTATTATCACAAATGTCATTAACATTTCTGAAGATACTTTGTTTTTTCTTTTACAAGGATTATTCATGAACCAGAATAATCCTTAGTGTTATATTGTGAAGTTTGATTAAACTAAGTACACCAGAATATTTATCATTTTATTTATGCTTATGTATGATATTGGCTGCATATTAATGATGGAAAATAATTTGATCCAATAATATCTAATAATATATATACTATAATGGATCATAATTTGAGAGAGAAAGAATTATTTAGTTGGCTGAAAAGGCATAAGCAGGGCTCTGTTTCCAGCCCAACAATGGATCTTGGGCACAACCTTGAAAAATTGCCTCCATTTCAGTTCCAAAGTTTATCTTTATGAAAAAAAAATCCATAAATTTTTATCATCATCGTAATTGTTATCATCATCACCATTACCAGTAACTTCAAGTATAGAACTCAACAGGACAACCTCTGTCTAGGCCAGGTAGCTGACATTTGTATGACTGTAATTATTCAAAGCACCCATATTTAAGTTAATTCATTTTTGCAATCATGAACACGTATTTTAGATTTTTTTGTCAGGAATAAATTTTGATATTTGTATTCTTTTCATTAATTTTGTAGAGGAAACAACTGAAAAAAAAAATCACTGTCATGGTTTTGATAGTTCTGTCTGTATACCCTGACTAAATGTAAAGGCAGGGTAAGGCAAACTAGAAACAAGCTGTTCTTTCTTCATAACATTACCAACAGAGTGACTTAAATTGCTCTAACTACATAAAGAGGGAATTCAGACTTGCTCACAAGTTATTGAAGCTTAACAAGGTAATCCATTATCTGACCAGAGTAGCTGCCCAGGTCAGTGTCCGCTGCCCATGGCAAGGGCCTGGTAAACTGCATTGGCTTAAGCTTTGTAAGGCTCTCCCATCCCGCACGTACAGTGGTTTAGACCACACCAGTAGTAGTTGCCCTCGATAAGCTGATGTTTTCACAACGCTTCAGTGTTGTAGTCACTTGTGTCCCTGAACCCCTGCTTATAGCAATACACTTCTGCTCATAAAATTCCCTGCGCAGACAAGACTGGCTTTTGCTTTTTATCATTATTTCAATCACTTTAGTGTAGATCCAATTACACAGGTATAAAATGTTTCTACTGGCATACCCTGGCATCAGTACAACAGCAGTTAAAGAGATAACACTAGAATCGGGATAGATGTGTGAATAACAGCAGCTGATCAACGGCTACGCTGATAAAATTTAAATGAGATCAAGCCTAAATCTTATCCTACACTGATAATAGGAATGTCTGTTATGTGTCAGACTTACTGGATTTGAGAGGAGAGTAAGACCAGAAGCTGATCTCAGTAAAACCTCCTGCAAGTTCTTGTGGGTCAGAGCTATCCAGGTTTCTAGCTGCACTGTGGGCAGTTGTATCCTAATCCAAAACCACACAGGCATGGCAGCAGTAAATGCCAGACTGATGATTACCACTTCAGCATACACATTATGGCACTGTCTAACTATACTTTAACAACATATCACCATGTTTTACACATCCCAATGAGCTCTGCACTGTTTCAGTACATGAAACAGAGAAATAGACTGTAGATCTCTAGAGAATACTGTTTTCTCCTGACCACAGCCATGGGTCAGCATATAAAAAGGTAAAGTATTGGAGTCTTTCTCCACTTATACTTATTTGCTTGCAACACGTTGCAAATTTAAGAGCAGAGGCTGTGATCTGTGTTAGACCTGAACTAAAAATGTCTCACATTGCTCTATGAAGGAAAAAAGCTCAACCTGTAATCTGTGCTGCCGTGTAATTCAGGGCATATTCTAGCCATAGTTAAACAAAGTGGCTTATCTGAACTGAAAATAAAGTATCCGTTGCTGTTGATGTCTGCCAAATTTAAACCATGATATAAACTAAAGTCGACGGCATAAGCCACTCAAACAAGGCCTCAGGGATTCCAAAATGTGCCTTAATATTTATTTTTCATATTTGATTGCAGGTTATGCGCAGGTAAGTGTAGTGCTACCCTGAGGGTTTTAAGTGTAACGTAGTCAACCATGATAATACCTTCAGTATCTCAGAAGACAGTTCTCACAATGACTAATGTGAAATGAAAGCAAAGCTGAGTGTATTTCAGACTAGTGTTAAATTCCCTCTAGAGTTATTTAGTAGCTTTCTGAAATGTTTTCAGTATTTGCCCACTAATAAGACAAAAACAAGTATTACCCCATTTGTGACACTGTATGCTCCAGCACTCAAAACCCCCTAACATTAATTTTCTTTTATAATCCTACAATACATGAGAAATTGCTGTCCTTCTGGCTATCCACTATTTCCTGCAGTAATTTGCACTGGTATTTACCAGTAATTTCCTCAAAAATGAATCACTAACCACTGACACATATACATGTAGTAGTGACAAAAACAAATTAGCCAGAATTAGTCTTATTCAGGTGCTCCCATCTATTTTAACCTATCTCTTAGTGGTGAAACATGTAAGAGCTAGTCATTCAAATACCGTGTGCTTACAGATATTCTTCTTAGCCTCAATTATTTTACAAGAAAAATGCAATCTCATAATAAACATGATGTTTGTACATATTACATAGACACATGCAAAAAAAGAATTGTGCCTCAGAAGAAAACTGTCTTCAAATCAGACTCTCCAGCTCTAGCTGCTTTATGTTGTTCAACCAATACAAACAGATCTACATCTGGCTTAACAGTGAGCAAATTTCAAACAGCTTTACATCGTTAGACTGGCACAGGACACCAAAAAGTACTAATGAACTTAATTTTATCTCTGATAAAAGAAAAAAAAAAAAAGGTAAAGGGTAAAGTTAAGCCTAGGCTTCTCACACAGAATGGGATCTACAAAAATTAGCATGCTAAGTGAAGAAACACAGAACATAAAGCTGTATCTTTAATTTCTGCCCCTCTTCGGGGCTTATTGTCACCATGAGGTTTTCCCTTGTTTTCACACTTATAGCACAGAAACCTCTCTGGAAATACATCGTTTGAAAAGTGAGAGGGCATATACAAGAAAGGAAGGATGATGTCCTCTTGCCCTTTGCTGTAAGCAGATCTGTTTTTAGAGTGTATTCACAAGAGACCAGGTTCTCTTCTTCCTCGCCTGCTACTGGGGTAGACTAGTCCCTTTTTGTGTGGAGTCTAAGCCTAGAGGATGTTCTTCCCTTGTCACTTTAACTTAAAATCTGGCTGCTACAAGAACGGAGTTCCTTCTGTCTCATTTGCTTTAACATGCATGTTTGTAGTAGAAGCCAAGTTCTACTTGGAAAGATGGGATAATCATACTTCTGACGATAGTGGTTGTGATCTCTGCATTGTGTTTGTCTTGGCTGTAAGAAGATGCTTTAACACAATTCAGTGTTACATTTCGAGGTCCCGTCTTGTGCCAATGGGGAGCAGCTCCCTTCCCCTTATCATCGTCATAGTGGTGTCAAGGGATTAGTTGTTAAAGCGTAACAAATACAGATCTTAATCTATTCTAATGTTTCCAGACTACTTTGGATTCACTAGTTATGAAAAATCCAAAATTCTACTCTTGGTTTTCTTGCTTTCTAAAAGCAGAATGTATGCATGTGCAAACCAAGAATTAGTGTTGGAGGTTTCTGTGGATTATAAAGTTATTCACCTCAAGGGACTTTGGTAACATTGCACTACACTGAAAAAACAGAGCTGAAGTGGTTTGTTCTGTCACCAGGGCCCCTGAAATGTACTTACAACCTTTCAGTAGTATAGTACTCACATTTTTCATTTACGTTGCACAGGAAGAAATTTAAAATCTTACTTCATTCATTTTTTCCTCCACCCCTTGTTTATTTGTCGTCCTGGAGACAACCTACCCATAATATTTCTTTCTATTTTTTAAAAACTATTCACAAGAAGATCTTTTAATATGTTTTATCTTCATTTTAAGCCTATGTTGTTTTGGAAACCAGTAGTGGAGTTTAAACTGCACCCCTCTGTAAGTGAGGTTATGAAGTGGCTATTCAAAGTTTACGACTTCTTTCTTCTCTTTGAATGTTGTTAATGAGAATTTTGGTTCTCATTGTTCTTTGTCCGTTATCTTTAAGAACCATATAGTATTAGTTAGGCTCTTAGAGAAGGGAATTTAGCTTCTTGTATTTATATTACACTTTTTTCAAACCTCAAATTCTTGTGGCTTATCCTTTAATAATCTCCAACTTTAAAAATTCTTTGTTTTCCTGTCTCAGCCTGTAATTTTGCTACTAATGAGGAAGATGCCGTTATCCTAACCCAAGTTACTTCACTTTCATCTGGCAGATCATAGACTTATCTACATAGACCAGTGCAGTAGAGTGCAGAGATCCCTGAAGCAGTATGGCTTCATCAAAACAATTTGCAGCTGGGCCGATTAGCTCTGCCATTCAAACTGGGCTAATATGATTATATTCTGCAACACTAACATGGTTATATTGCTTCTAGGCTTTATTCCTGTACTTCTGCCCACTGCTGCACTATGGCATACAGACCTACCTACTTACTTGGTGACCACTGCACTGTCTTAATTTTCTAGGCTGTGAGAACTCCTTTACTACCTTCCAGTGTTAAATTTACAGTGACCATATTTTGTGGCAGTGAGAATGCCCTGCTACAGTACAAATCCTTTCCTGTTCACTCCTCCATGCCATCATAGCCGAATCCAGCCTTGCACTATTTCCCCTTAATGTTATTAAAGTTAAGAGATACGTTCCTTTTGCGCTATGAGAATGACAATGTGGTGCATCCAAATGTTTCCCAGAATAAAAAGAATAATTGCTAGTGAGTTGCAAACCTCAGTTGGAAGTGGTCAATAATGATTCTTATTTCATGTCCTAAGCAGTCCATCCCTATCATATGCTGACTGCATGCACCACTGACAAATTTCTGCAAATAAATCTCGTACTAGGGCACCCTTCTACTCTCTACCAACCCCAAAATGCATTACTGCACTGGCTATTTAAACACTGGAAAGTAAAAAGCATTTCACAGAATTAATTTCCTCTCTTTCATGAGAGAGATATAATGCATTAACTGATTTGAAAACAGAGAGAGTTTCGTTTATAACACGGTCACTCACTAGGCAGGCTTTCCACAGGGCACAGGAGCTAAAGTAAACAATCACTTAAACAGAAGGAAGCCCTCTACTCCCCTGCCATGCTGATGTTTCTAGAAAAAGAAAAAAAACACAAACAACTAACATTTCATTGCATATTGAAAAGAAAGTGTGAGCACTCTGTTTAGAAAGCTTTAAAGCATAATTGAAATTCAACATGCAGATTTCTGTATTATTACAATGCTGTGTGCACTAGATCATTTGCTGAGCAGCCAGCATTTTAAACAACACATTGCAAGAACTTTGTGCTGGTACAATAACAATGTAGAAAAATTAGGATGACAGCACAAGTATGCTCAGCCCCATAAACATTCTTCAGCTGAAATGGGAACTACAGTGCAGTGCTAGCCTGTGTATTATGAGAAAGGAACATTTCTGCCTCTATGTGCAGATGGAGCACAGATCACTAGTATGCTGACAAGCTGAACTCAAAACAAAGAGGTAAGCTACCTATGTGCTGGCAGGTAAGCTCACTGATCTTTTTAACCCAATGAACATCTGATGTGATGTGAGATTCATGGAATTGTATATTGCAAATCAAGGTCAGAATGAAGAGTGACTTCGTATTTTGTAACATTCTCCCTGCTTCACTGACTGAAAGCCGTCGTGAATTCCAGGGTACTTTTTCCTATTTTAATCTGATTGCAATTTAAACATGTATTTGACTATAGAACTAAGTGTATCTAAACTCAAATCTGCAAAAAGTGGTAGGAAAAAAGAATTTTAAAAAGCAATTTTATACTTGTGCTTATACCACCACAATGCTGATGCTGCTGTGCACAAAGGCCAGTGTCTCTGTATGGAATTAAGGTACCACATTGACTGCTAAGGGGCCAGGAGGTCAAACTGGCACTGGATATTCTAGGCTAACCCTTCGTTTTGCTGACTACAGTCACAGCAAAGACTTGCATTGGTATGAGAATGAGTGAGACTGGAGCCTCCTCTTTGCTTTGGGAGATGGATGATGCTGGCAGAGCAGCCCAAAGCCACAGTGCACAGCAGAATCTGGCTCATTGTGCAAAGCGTTAGCTGTGCCAAATCATAACATTAGCGAAACGATCAAACCACTAACCTAAAAATGAGTTCCTGATTGTTAAATGTATGTTTTAAATATACAATACAGAAAAAAAGAAAAAAAAGAGAGATTGTAAGGTAGTTTTGGTTTTGTTCTCAGAATAAGTCATATTAAAGAGAAGTATGTACAGAGGAACAGTGTGTGAAAAAGGGTATTTACACACACGGATGTGTATTTACACTCATTGAGGTTTTTACCATTCATGGCATATTGCAGGATTCACTGTCACTAGCAGGACTCAATGAAATGCCTGTTCTCTGAATCAGTCTCCCATTTATCTACTAAATCTTTCTATTTCATCCAATCTAAAGAACTATTTGTAAGTGGAAAATATAATCCATACATTGAGAAAAGGAATACATTAGCTCTTTAATAAAGGACGTGAAAGAAAATGTGATCTTGGATTATAGCTGTATTTGCCTACAACTGTAGATCATTAGCAAGGCAGCCTGAGTGAAAAGAAAAGATTCCCTGGCAACCCTCCCCCGCTTCAAATGCCTGCTCAAGCAGAAAACAACCGCCCTGCATACATATTCCAATGAGCCACTGTGGGGCAGTAACGACAAAAACATTCCTCAGCAAAACAAGGGGCTTTCAACAGCCAGTTTGCCTTTTTCTGAGCAAAGAATACAAAGAAACAGTTCTTCGAAGAAAATCTGAACACTAGGATTTCCATTCGTATATTAGAAAATGTTATTAGGCTTTTTGGGAAACATTTTATAGATATGCTTAGTCCCAACTCCTTCCAGAGAGATGCTTGCACACAGCTCTTCTGAAGCTGTTACTCGTTTTTAGAGCAGTGAATGGAGGTTGCATGTGAGATACACAAGACCCTGTTTAAGACACTATCTGGATTTTCTGTGTGTGCGTAAACTCTTCTTCCTGAGGGCTAAGTAAATAAGTTCTTCTCAAGTGATTATTCTCTGTGCAGGAATCTTTCCTTGTAAAATACAGAAACCTCGGAAGATTAGATATTTTTGTGCAGTCTTTGTTCCTCTCGGGGCAAAATCTTGAGTGAACAGAAGTTATTACAAAAAATTATTCTATATCTTAAGGGAAAAAAATGTACTTTTTTCAGTTTTGGATGGAACCTGGACCCAGAATTACTGAGCTGCTTTGGATCCAACAATCTACATCTATAGGTTCAAAACCAGATTAAGACTTCTGTCTTCCTTTCTTCTATCCCAACCATTCTGTAGTTTTAATAACAGCAATTAAATATGAAGAAATTAACTGTTGTTTCTTTTCACATAGTACCAAAAGGGGAAAAAAAAATGCCTGTTTAAAGATCTCTAATTACAATCTGAATTTTGTATGAATACAAAACTTCTTGTAACACTCATTCCAACTAGATACTGCCCTTTAGTGCTGCAGAAATTTTTACCAGATGAGTAGTGTATGCTGAAATATAGAAGCTGTAAAAAGTCGAAGTATCATACTTCAATTGAAGTGTTAGAAAAAGAGGATCAAGACATACAGAGAGCTGAATTACAGCCATGGCTTTTCAGTTACACTTTGAAGATCATTTTCATTTCCATTTTGATCTTAAATCGTACTCATAAGTAATTAACATTTGGGGATGCATGACAGATGGTATGTGCCACCTTGTCTTTTTGGGCAGTCTTTTCCTGTCTTGGCTTTTCCAGATATATTCCAGACCTAAAGTAATTTTTGGAAAAAATAAAGAAGAGAGATAAATGAACTTACTTTGGCTTGCAGACAGCAATGTGAAAAAGCTGAAAGTTTCTTTTAATATTTAAACATTCTTCCAACTTTAGTTTTACATATTTATTTATTTATATTTTGAAATACTTGAAATATTTATAAATTCTGTAGGTTTTCAGATCTAGAATGCCACTCCATTTTTACAAAGATAAGGCTATAAATTTAATGTAAGTAGCACCAGGGCCATTATTCCATGTACTTCTCTTTGAATATCCCAGCTAATGAATCTTACAGCTGATCCTACTGATACTCCTGGACATGAAAGATGATGCTGTCATTCCATCTGCAAACTGGAGACCCCTTAGTGATGTTCCCTGGGTTTACTGCATTCATGATTCTCATGTTTAACTTTATCTCCACCGTTTGCTTTGCTTTGCTTTACTTTTTCATCAAATAGAAATATCATGAAAAAGTATGAAGAAAATAATTTGGAAGTTTTATTAATTTAAAGATATCTCAGGGATTAGGCAGCCAGCTGAATTTTCAATTGAAAGACCTGGAAGTCCTCATTATTAAGCCTGCAAGGCAGCATTAAACATCATCTTCAAATTTTAGAGTTGCCCATCAGTTCTTTAAGAGAATTGCAGTGAGATTTTTGTGTTTATTCTTAAAGTGGAAAATGTTCTGAAGATTAGATTTAACAATTTTGCCTCACAGGAAGAAGGAAATAAACAATAAAAAAGTTAGGAAGTTCTTAATACCTATTCACCCTTATTCACCCTGCAGAATCAAGACAGTCATGAGAAGACACCATATTTAACCAGTGTGTTAATAGAAGAATTAGATGAGTTGCAGTAGCAGAATATTTACTTTGAGGTATGTGGAAATAGTAACTATAGTCCCATTTTTAACTATGCTTCATGTAACATCTTGGCTGTGCTACTATTAGAGACAGCAAAGCACAAGGCATATAAAAAAAAAAAAGAGCTCATTATGATTTTCATATTTTAAGATCAGTTTAAAGAGCTGCCAGTTATAAAAAGGATCTTTCTGCCCATATGATACCTAAAAATTTGTCCACATAGTAGCACACATAGTTACTTTAAAAAAGGGAGATTCAAACTGTAAGCAGACACTTGAAGATGAGGAAATTAGTCAATCAGAAGTACATACAATGAAAAACAGGAGACAATTTTAGCAGAGCCTACAGTAATTTGATTTACAAGTTGGTATTTTTAATAGATCTTTGTATTAGCCCTTTGCTAAACTCTGAGGCAGCCTCTTCTATGACAGACAATTCTACAACATCCCACAGCCATTGCCAATCAATCAAAAAACTTACTTTTGGCCCCAAAGTGCTCCAAAATTAAGAGAATATAACTTGGATTCTTTTGATTTGAGATCTCAGGGTTCACTTTTCCAATCTTTTTTCTCCAAACATAGATGTACTTACTGAAAATCAAACCTTTAAACATATGTGAAATTATAAAGAACTTCAACAGTTAGAAGTGGAGTAGAATGGGGTACAGTTCTCATTTTTAATCATATTGTTCTCTGTTTTTCAAGTAAAAGTTTGTTAACTTACTGTCTTAGGTTTCTTACTGTATCAGGATTCTGCTATGGTCCTTGCTGCATAGATAGATGTCTTAGTCCATATTTCCTTATAATTTTTTTAGGGTGTTCTTTGTTTACCTCCTGTTTAGATCAAACTTCAGACCTAACCTGGCTGGCTGGGAATAGTGAAAGAGGTTAGAGTGTGGATTCCATGTTATTATGAGCTGCAACCTCTTTGTAGTGAGGACTCTGGGTAAATCACCTCAGTGATGATATTTTTCCAATGTCTCTTACAATTGTCCTCTATATAATTATATTGGTGCCATTTTGTGTTTTTAGTAGAGATTAATTAGTTACCCAGAACTAGCTAGGAACATGATTTTAAACAAGACCAGGGAGAGTTTTAAAATAACCCAGCTATTTCTACTATAAATTCAGTGTTTGTGTACAAGTTTCATATTTTTGACACCAAACCTACAGGATGGGCTATAAAATGTGGTTGGAGGTGATGGAGGTGGGGAGGAAGGAGTTGGGGTTAGGTGTGTACTAGAATTCTCTTAAACCTCCATTTTAATCCTTTTGATTATCTTCCACTAACTGGCTTGTGCCAGAAAATATGAGAATCAGATAGGTAAAAGATTGTCAGACTTGAGAATCTTAGTTGCTAGTTGTTAGTTGTTAGTTTTCCTTCTTTTATAATCTGTTTCTTCTAAGCACTGTGTTTAGAACTAAGGACAAGTAGTCCCAATGCACATTTTCCTGGAAAAATTAAAGGATCACTGTGAAAATTATAGGAAATGCTGGAGGATGTAATATTTTCTGAACTGTCTGACACATTCTGGAAACAAATCTTTGCTGGAAACTCTAATTATATATACCAGGTTTAAAAGCATAAGAGGCAGTTAAAACCTTGTTGAACAATGCAATGATACTGTATTTCTTAACTTGGAAGGTTGCTCATCCAGCCTGCTCTGCCAGGATGTTCATCTGGCCCGTTTACCATTTATGAGACATTGTGTTAGCATTGAATTAGCTTATAGATTGTTTTAATATGACTTGAAGCAGTAGAGTGTATAATTGTTTGAATGTTTCTTTCCACTGACTGCACAGCATTACTTCTTTCTGTACCTGAGAAGGCTTTTTTCCTCCATCTGAACACATAACAAGCAAATTTCCAGATATTCGGAAGCAAATGCAAACAATTTAGAACAAATGGCGTTCCTGCGATTAAGGCCTAAAGTGAAACACTACCAAGCAGAGCCAGTACAGCTAAGTTTTGTAATGTTTTCTTTTCAGTGGTTCATATTATTTTCTTCAGCAAGTCACTGCAGCACAAGACATCCTTCCTTATCCTAATTTCTGTTTTCTGGAGAGAAAAGTAGTTTTAAACCCTCTATACAGTAAAATCTGTACATACAAAGGGTATGAAGACTCAGTGGGATGAGTAGCTTTTGGTATCATTTAATGTTTCTCAGACTGATGTTTAATTTCTGCTACAATTTTCTGGGTACCATGTCATATTGTTGATGTCATGAGTTAAATTCCCCACTTCCTGCTAAGTGGACTTTACCAATCAATGAAACTCAGGCTTGGGAATCCCTATAAGACTGTGCTTTGGATTGCCTACACGTACACAGTCTAAAAAGTACTTGCATCAATCATAGCAGTGTGTGATAAACACCATCATGTGACTTAATTACTGTCTGCATAGCATTTTCAGATTTATAAGCAGTCAAAAACATTACCATGATGTTTTTTATATCTGCTAAATTTTTTTTATAGGCCACAAATAAAACACTGAGTAAAGGTGGTCAAATGGGTTGGCAATTAATTGGAAAATCACCAAAGATTACATGGTGAGGAAAGCAATTACTGCAAAGTGTAGAAATGACAAAATGCAGCCATTAGGGATATCTGGTATTAAACCTTCAAAGGAATGTAAATATTTAGGTTTTAAAAATTATTTTTGCATAGTGCATTAGCTTGCAATGAATGTGTCATGTAATGCATGTAAAAGTACTCCTTGGTCAGCATGGGAGGCAGCAAAATGCCTAACATATTAAAGCTTCTGTGTGAAAAGTGGTTTTATACTTAGTTGACTGGTGAGAAGACAGCACATTTATGTTATTCTAAATATAAAATACTGTATACTTTTATTTACCTATTCTTCTTTAGAAAGTAACGTAATTGACTACTAAGTCATGAGTTTGGGTCAATTATTTTTAGACTAAACAGAAGTTCCATGAATGGACTACATGAGTGGTATTATAAGACTAAGGAAAGTAATTAGCAATAATGACAATTACATAATTTTTTTTATTTAAAGTTTATGATATGCTAAGGCTTGCAATACTCTTGGATGAGGCATAA
>NW_010332715.1:0-6655 GCF_000700745.2 Antrostomus carolinensis | reverse complement strand
GGGGGGGGGGGGGGGGTTATATATAAGTAGATAAAGAAGGTTGAAGTAACCTGATCAGGGGCTTTATGTATGATCTTTATACTTGGGTCATAAGTCCGTGCACGATACCACACATGATAAAGGTGCACAAACCAAGCAAATCCTAATATAAATTAAAGAATCTCTCACTATAACCTTCTCATTCCAAAGTTAGTAGGAAAAATCATATCATCAGGTAAATATCTGTCGTGCCTGAGTTCTATGATCATTGATAATATATGACGGAGAAATGCTTGCAGTAGTGACAAATGTCACAAATGCCACTGAAACTGGGTACCCTTTGGGCAGATGGTAAACTTTGTAATGAAGAGGTCAGGTGCTGTGCATTAAAAATTGGTGGCTGGCCCACTGTAAGTTTTATTTTGTACTATTTTGCTAAGTGAGAAACTTAAGTTGTACACAGAACACTTAATTATCTATTTTTATCCACTTAATAATACTGTAGTACACAGTTTGCAAATAATAATGATGCCTCACTTTGCTGAGACCCATTTTGTGCTCTGAACAACTTGGAAGCAAAGCAGATGAGAAACAGGATAGAAAACAGGCCCGGAGTGACATGAGTGGGTCACACATGAGAGAGGAAAAGCAATAACTTAGAACATAACACAGGTCCCCATCCTCTCAAATACTATGTCATGTTACTTAGCCAAGACAGTACTGGGAGTTTTGTTACTATAAGCACACTATGGAGTTATGAGTGCTTGTAAATGCATGACAGCATTTGGGATCCATTGTGTCTAGTACTTACCACTGAAAAACAGCCTAGGAGAGTTTTGTGCTTTTGCTTTTGCTTTTTCAGAAACCTATCTTTGACACAAGAGAATAGATATCAAAAGAGGCTTGAAAATGATTTATTGAAAAATGTAGTTCTTGCCAACTAAACTAGACAGCTGAATGTAGAAGCAGCTACACTTTTATTAGACTAACATAAAATAAGAGGTGTACATAGTTCTGGAGTCCCTCAAAGGTCCCTTTATCAGTTATCATCCTGCGTTCTTGTGAAAGGAACGCAGAGATCTCCAAATCATGTGTTACCAGCCAAATTTTCTCCTCCCCCCAATCTAATAAAGGTATCTTTATAGCAAAAATGCTACTCTCTCTCTCTCTCTCTCTTTGAGTGAAAAAATTCTGCTACAACTACATTATGGAGAAGGATCTTAAAAGATAAATAGCACTAAGGAGAGCTGTTTGTTTTTACCAGTTGCTTTTATGAAGAAGGGGTTTACTGGTGTGTGTCTCTGTAGGTACAAACTAAAGACAACAGTGGGTGACTTGTCACTGATTGCATCAAAAGCTGCACTTCTATTTGCTTCCTTATAATGCAATACTTATTAAATACAGTTATGAAAAATGTAAATGACAGGACAGCAAAGAAGGACTTTTCTAAATAAACAAGCCTCATTTCAGGGGGAAAAAAGTGTAATGTGCAAGAGTGATTTAAACACACTTGGGGTCTAGCATTCTTGCTAAGAGGAGGAGGTAGTGCTAGATCTTAAGCAGATGAATCCAAATGGCATGAAGAGATACAGGCTAAGGACAAATGGGGCCAGTAAGATAGATAGAGAGTAAATGGAATCCAGCAGGAACTAGGATGCAAGACAGCTGTGGAATTTCAGGGAACATGCTGATACAGACAGTAAGGCAAAATAAGTACAGCCAAGAGAAAAAAAAAATGATCATAGTACCTTTCAGTAAAGAAAAACCTAGGGTTACACTGCCAAGGTACAAATTTTACAAGGAATTGTGCTTACAATTCTGATCACACAGATAGTCTTGTTTGCACTGTAAGGTTGCGTGGGCTAATACTTAAAAATATAACACTACACTAAAGAACTACTGCATTTTAATCATGATTTGGAATGTAAAAATGGGTAAAGAACTCATAACTTGTTACTGCTTCGAAATCACAGTAAAATCTTGTGGTAAATGGCTAACTTCATCTTTGGCTTTCTGCATAAAAGTATGTCTGAAATACAGTGGTTTGTATAAAATGTGAACAGGAATGCTTCACTTTTTGTTATCATTTGAGACCTGAATCTCAGTCTATGTGGGAAATGAGAAGGCTGCAGGAGCCTGTGCAGCAGAACGACGGGTTGTGTGCTGGAAAACAAAGAGAAAATTTTGGCGCATCATATTGGTGTGAAGAAGCACTGCCGTGGGGCTGTGTAAAAGGTGTGCAGGGAGTGGAAGAATACAGCAAACAGAAACAGAGAGAGAAGCCAGCTGTGAACAGCACTGTTTGAGTTTCCTACTGAACAAGCTATTCTAGAAAATGGGAAATAACCTCTTCATTATTTAAAACAATTTTTCATGATTAATAATATGACCTCACTTATGTTTTATTTGCCTGCAACACATGTTTACAATCTGAAAGAAAACAGTGAGAATGACTGCTAAAAATGCCTGATAGTGCATATTTTCTTGCAAGTGTATTTTCATATTAAGCAAATGTCAGTACAAACACCTGCACTTTGTATTGATTGCAACAGTAAGAAGCAAATGTAAGGTGCCTCACCACTACTCTCTTTGAATAAGGTTATTGTTACTTTGTGGCTGCTACTCTGTGTATTTTTGTGCTTTGAAATGTAAAGAAAAACATGTTTATTATTAAAAAAAAATGCTTCTTTTTTACAAAAAATGAAGTAAATACTAATACACAGTCTTCAGTGAAGAACAGACTGAATTGCAATGGATTTTGAAGGGAATACTGGATCAAAATTCACTGTTTCTTTACAAGTAATGTGGTTAACATTTAATTTCAAGGTAAGTGCAGAAACAAACTGAAACAAGATGCTGTGAGAAAGACATTGAAACTAATTTAAAAATTACTGCAGGT
Source organism: Antrostomus carolinensis (assembly GCF_000700745.2). Taxonomy (NCBI): domain Eukaryota; kingdom Metazoa; phylum Chordata; class Aves; order Caprimulgiformes; family Caprimulgidae; genus Antrostomus; species Antrostomus carolinensis. Next base: position 3,777 of record NW_010332715.1, on the reverse strand, counting down.
ACCATGGCAAAGAAGAACAAAGCTGTAAGACTTTGTAATTCCAATTTCTTCTTTCTCTATTTTACACAGCTGAGTACCCTAAGATCAGTGTGTATTAGTCAGCAGAAGAGAACAAGATTCTGCACTGAACTTTGACCAGAAGCATATTAGATTTGTATTCATTCCCTTCTCTGCTGGCTGACACATTTGGGTAGGAAACAAAATCTTCACATCTCTGCTCTATGCCTGAGAAATGTAGAAAAGACAGTAGTTGCCCAACCTTTGCTCCATCCTTTGTGCATGCAGTGAACAATTGAAGGGACTGCACAGAGGTATGTTTTTGTCTCCTAGTATTTTCATGTCACAGTTTGTCCCTGTACATGAAAAACCAAATGGCTTTTTTGAGTAGATAACAGGTCTGATCCTTCAGGCTTTCTGGGCCTGAAGAAAAAACTGCTCATGCCAATGAAAATCTGCAAAGTGGTTTCTGTGGGGAAGTGGCTGAGCAAACAGCCTGTGGGGCAGTTGCAGATGTTATGCTCAGCTTTTGTATACAATGTAGAATGAAATCAGCAGTTAAGAAATGAAAGTTGCAGTATTTGACGTGGGGTTTTTTGTTATTAATTTCAATGATTTTATTTTGCTTTCTTTTTAATTTTTGAGTAACAAAAAAAAACAACATTCAAAAAGTGATACATTCCAAAAGAAAAAAAAAAAAAAGAATGTATTTATTAGTATGTATTATTGCACTTACTTGATGGTTTGGTACTGATGCAGCCTGTTTACCCACTTGTACATTGCCCATCTTACTGCAGGAACTGGGATATAATAAAGGACTATAAGTGTGTGGATGCAAACTTTTGAGATAAAACAGTACAATTTTAGCTCCTGCTCTTGTTGTTCAAACAATTACACAAGATTCTACATACCACTGTGGAACTGAGGGATTGTGTCAGTTCATCAGGGTGTCCTGCCTTCTCCTATTGTAAACAAGCATGTAGTACTTTTTCTTTTTGGTATACTGAATTACACACTTGACAGAAATTTGCATTAGACTATAATGCATTTTCTCCAGAAAGTATATATTTTTTAATACCTGCTTATTCTGATATGTTAAGAATGATACAAATTATTAATATACTAAACAAAAAAAATGTGTTTTGTTTATATGATATGGCTGGATCAGAAAAGAAAAAAAAACAAAAAAAACAAAAACAATGGTAGTTTTTACAGCTCCCCATAAAAGAAAAATATAAATAAAGATGTTTTAGTGTTGGTGTAGAGTAGCACTGTCAGGAAAACACTATTAAATCAGCTACAGTTAAATTCAAAAAGTAGGTAAAAAATAGTTTGCACTATGAACAAGCATAGCTGAATAATTAAGAACCCATTCCTTAATTCCTTAATTTTCTCATCCTAAGGGACTGTTATGCTAAAGATTAGAAAATAACTGGATAGGAAGTAAAGGGGTAGGAGAAGCACTGTGACTTATTTTTTAAGGCAATTTCTTAAGTTAAAGACTAACTGGTACTGTTTGTTTATGGAACAGTCCATAATAGCTGACTCATTGAAAAATGATTCACAACATGAAAGCATATGTAAAATTTATATGTGTATGTACAATGTTGGTTCTGTACCTTTTGCTTGAAGGCATCAGAGAGCTACTGGTCAGGACAACTGCATGAATTGGGACATGTGGCACGAGTGTCCCAGTCTCTAAGCACCTCATACCTAATCTGGAAAAAAAAATCTGCGGGATTCATTCGAAAATCTACATTGGTGTCAGAGTTGTCCTTCTTCAAACAGTAACTATGGAGCTCCACAGGGTGGGCTTCAATGGCACTTTCTACAAGAGTAAGTAAACACAATCCATTTTTACAAAATCCATGAGAAACTCCAAGGGCAATTGTAAACCTTATTTAATTCACCATTATTCTAATGTGAAGCTACATGGTAGGCTCACAATCATCCCTTTTTCCTGCCTGTTTGGGATTTCCTTTGTGCTCTTCCTACATTTCTGTCCCTTTTTAGAAGATCTTGGGTTGATCATGGCCTTTTCTATGGAAGGCACTGGTAGACTCTTTCAGGGGAGGTAAAACTCCTAACTTGGAAATAACCCTTAAACAATGAATTTGAGGGTATTTTTATTCAAGTACAACATTAGGGCAAGTGCATTGCTTAGGTCAGAGCTGGAGCTCACCTTGTTGCCTGACTTAAAATAATGCCCTTGTGTCCGTAATGCAGAACTGGCTGTTAACTGAGTATTCTCTCATTCCTTGGAAAACTGTATTTTATCATGCTAATCTCAGAGAAAATAAAATCAGTTTAGTGCCAATTAAAAAGGATTTTCTACTTACTGGAAATACATTTTTATTTTACTTTTTCTTTACATAAAGTCTTGTAAATTTCTTTTGTTAGCTTGCATAGTCAGGCTTCTGTTAAAATAGTAACTGATGCAAATTTCTATACAGCATAATAGTAATTTTTATTATAGCTAAGTAGAAGACAGTAATATTCAACTGTCTGTTAGACATCACAAGCTTCTCACAATTAGTAAGAAATTCCTGATCAATTTACAATAGATATAAAAATGAAAATATAAGAAATATAGTAACTGAGCTTTTGACCTGCCAGTATTATGGGATTGGATTAAGAATCAGAATACTTTTAGTAAATTCATAAAAGTAAATTATTTTTCTAGTAGTTCATGAGTAAAAGTTAAGAATTTTTTATTAAGAGAAAAATAACAAGGAATCCTGGTATTCTAGGCAGTGATGTATTAAGAAATTAAAACAAGACATTTAAGGGATTAATAACTGAGAAGTCAAGAGGGAAATTATCATCCAGCTGAAGTCTTTCTGATAGGATCCTAATGTAATTGGTTCTTTGTCCTTCACTGCTTGACATTTTATCAATGAGCTAGAAGAAAACATCAGATCATCTAAGATAATTACTGTGGATTACACAAAGATAGATAATGAAGGGGCTAGGTCACTGATCCAGATCACTGAGGTGAATTCAAACAAATAATAGGTATTGCAATACAGCCAGATAAAAAACCCCAAAACATACATCTAGGCCCAAAAATAAAGGTAGTACTTACAGGATAAATAAAACATGAGATCGTTGGGATCACGGTGGGTGGATGGCTGGCCTTGAGCTTGCATATTGTTAAGCTGGCCCATGGAGGGAGGTCAATATTTGCCCTGCAGCTTCACAGCCACTGAGGTATCGAAGCACGGTCCATGTGGGGAGCAGCGGAGGAGCCGGGGACCCTCACCACAAGCTGCAGCCCCTGAGGAGCCGGGTGGGGCGAGCGGAGCAGGTCTGGGCGCAGTCACCGTGTCAGCCATGGGCTGGTGAGGTGCCTGGTCTGCGATGAAGCCACGAGGTCAGATCTGCAAGGCAAGGTGGAGGTCAGCACGGCACAAACCCACCATCCTGTGGGGGTAGTAAAGTGTGTTGTGTGTTCACAACCCGGCTGGCACTGCAGCTCACAAGCCCTGTGACCCTCATTAATATCTGAGTTCGTTAGCTCATGTCTAACTAATAAATAATGAAAAAACCATGAAGCTGACCACGAGAAGAAGCCTACAATGGTCACGTTGAGTTGGCAGGTAACTTACTGATCCTAAACACACGATTTACCCATCCTCTGCCATCCTACGAGGGCAGGAGGTCTCTTCTGAGTAATCACCCAAAGCTGCTCATAGAGCGGCTGTGCGGTGATACCTGAAGGTGTGACCAAGTGCTGTACTGGCCTAAGGCTGCTGCTCACCCGCGCTGCTCCGAGGCAGG
>NW_010332714.1:0-2930 GCF_000700745.2 Antrostomus carolinensis | reverse complement strand
TCCAGCCTCTCCTTCCCCAGGCTGTGTGTATCTTCTTCACAACTGAATTAAGATTCTAATTGAAGAGCTGAGGGTTGCCCAGAGAAGTTGTGGCTGCTCCTCCCTGGAAGTGTTTTCGGCCAGGTTGGATGAGGCTTTGAGCAACCTGGTCTAGTGGAAGGTGTCCCTGCTGCTGGCAGGGGGGGTGGGACTGGATGAGCTTTAAGGGCCCTTCCAACCCAAACCAGTCTGTGATTCTATGATTTCATTCTATGAAATTTCTTCTGCTGAAGGTAAAACTTGTGTGGAGCTGGCTCTGAATCACTCATGCTCATTTGAGATAACGTGAGCTTGCTGTTTCTTCAGAGCCAGCTGTAGATTCATCATTTCCAAGCCATGAGTTTGCACTTCTCCATTTTCCTAATTCAATAATCGGTTCCAGTCCAGCAGATTTTGATTTCTGGTTGTCAGCACTATGTAGATCTAAATGGACCTGGTTTCATTTGGAGAGTTTCCTCTCCCCCTCATTGGAGCCTTGGGTTGCAGCACAATCATGAAGAGATATTTGTGCTGCTCTTGTTCTACAGGTTCCTAGAAACTAATTTATCTCCTTCTGAAAACAAAATCTGACCATAGCTGATCTTCACATCATAGCATCACAGAATCCCTGGTTTGGGTTGGAATGGACCTTCAAGCTCATCCAGTTCCAACCCCCCTGCCAGCAGCAGGGACACCTTCCACTAGACCAGGTTGCTCAAAGCCTCATCCAACCTGGCCGAGAACACTTCCAGGGAGGAGCAGCCACAGCTTCTCTGGCCAACCTGGGACACTGGCTCACCACCCTCACACCAAACAATTTCTTCCTCACATCTCAGCTCCATCTCCCCTCTGACACTTTCAAGCCATCACCCCTTGTTCTCTCACTCCCTGCCCTTGGCCAAAGTCCCTCCCCAGCCTTCCTGGAGCCCCTTCAGGTACTGGAAGGCCACTAGAAGGTCTCCCCAGAGCCTTCTCCTCTCCAGTAGAATTGGTGTAAAATGTCCTCACTTTGCCTTTAAAGGCCTAGAGCAGAGGAGATTCAGAGCACATGCTCAGTGAGAGGTGCTCACACCTTGGAGGTGGGTGGCTTTTGGGCTGGAGGTGTATTTATTATTATTATCATCACATTACCATACATTATTATATAAAATTAATATTTTTTTAAAAAATCTATCTACAATTATCAATCTCACTTTTAATTAAATTTATTTTCAATTCATATATTAAAAAAAATTGCCTTCACCCCTAGAAAACCCCTTTTATTGAGAACATGACGTATAGGGACAAGGAATCTATCAGTTTGGAGACAGTAGGTTTCCCTCAACGGTAAGTAAATAACCAAAAATGTGAGTTAATTGCAGGATGGACTAAAAGTACTAAAATAATTTATTTTATAAGCCAAAAAAAAAGAGCAGAAAGGAAAGTACAAAAATATAAAATAAAAGAGGTGGTGACAAAAGAATAATGAATAGAAATTAAATTATATATAATATAATTAAACAAATATACTACAGTAGGAAAAAATGTCCACAAAGAAGCCACAATGTAGGTGACATATTAATTTCTCCAAGTGCTAGAAGACACAAATAAACCTTTATATTTTTATTTATTCTTTTTTTCCCAAGCAGTTGGTATAAAAAATGTGTATTATTATGTGTTTGGCAATTTAAGGGGAAAATTAGTCATTGAAGAATTAGAAGCTGCAATTATGATGCCCTTGGGAACAAAATAGGAACGTGCTCCAAGGAGGAGTTTGGGAGGAGTTATTTGCAGATTATTTACCCAACGAGGACAATGTGATGAGAGGATGTTGGTGCCTTGGATGGACCTTATAGTGACCTTCTATAATTTGGAAGGTCCTCTGCTTACAGCATCTCCATAAACCCCCCACCGGGCACGTAATCACTTGATACGCCGTGATTAGCGGCGCAGGAGATACAATTAGAGATAAATAATGAGCAGAGTTGGAAGAAGAGTCCTGAAAAAGAAATAAAATGAAGAAAAGGAAACCTACTTGTGGTCGTAAGAATTGTAGGCTCCTGAAGGGGCTACAAGAAAGCTGGGGAGGGACTTTTCATAAGGGCAGTTAATGACAAAACAAGGGGAAATGGGTTTAAGCTGCAAGAGGGGAGGTTTAGATTAGATATTAGGAAGAAGTTCTTCACTGTGAGGGTGGTCAGACACTGGAACAGGTTGCCCAAGGAAGTTGTAGATGCCCCCTCCCTGGAAGTGTTCTCGGCCAGGTTGGATGAGGCTTTGAGCAACCTGGTCTAGTGGAAGGGGTCCCTGCTGATGGCAGGGGGGGTGGGACTGGATGATCTTGAAGATCCCTTCCAACCCAAACCAGTCTATGATTCTATGCTCTGATGGTCAAACTGGGAACCCCTCTTTGATCTGCTTTGGCTCAAACACCCTGGATGTATTGAGCATAAGAGTGTCCATCCTAGTGAAGGACACACCATATACTTCATTCAGCAACAATACAATGGCTGGAAGGCTGATTTTGAGAGATGTCGAGTAATTCCCGTTGTTAAATTATGGTGAGAGCACTCGGTATTTCCTAGCCATGGTCCTTGGGGGATAGAAAGTGAGAGTGAAGATTCCCACCTGTATTTTAGGCAGCATTAGGCAACTATTTGAGTCGTGTTTGAACAAAGTCAGAAGCTTGATTTACTTCCGGAGCCAGTGGAGAAAAATTAGGTACCTTTGGGGATGTGTCTGATTCAGGATGTCAAAATGCTGCTGGAAGAAAGATATCCTGCAGAAAAGGGTCATTATCTGTAAAAATCAGGCCTCTATTAGGGTTTTTTGGGGTTCCAAGTTCTGTTTTAAGTCTTAAAAATCTTCTCCTAGTTAATGTTCCAAAAGTCAAGCCAAAGAAGTTTTAGAAGCAGTGTTCATAGAATCATGGA
>NW_010332713.1:13907-14430 GCF_000700745.2 Antrostomus carolinensis | reverse complement strand
CGTCGTGTTTGTGGCAGAGGAGCGTGAGCCTGGACTGAGTCAGTCGCAGTTCCTCGTTCCCTGGCAGGGTATGTTACAGGGGGAGCCATCAGGTCAACAGACTTCGGAGATCCTGGGAGAGAGGGGCTCCCTGGAGAGGGCAGGCTGCTGGGCTGGGCAGTGATTTTCAGGTTATTTCTCAGGCTTTAGTGTGGGGTCTTTTCTGTCCTTGTGGGACAGCAGGGCTGAGTGGTCTGGCGGTGGTAGGAGGGACAGAGCCTTTGAAAACCCCTTCTCACAGCTCAGAGCCATCCTGTGTTGAGCTCCCACACCAGCCGTCTCCATCCTGGCTGCCTTGTGAGAGGTATTACCGGTCTGGGGAGGTCTGCCCAGCTTAGAAATTCATCCTCAACAAAATGCTTTTTTTACATAAAGCTAACTGTAAATATACAAAGCGCTGTAGTAAATATATCAGAGTTTGTCTTAGCTGCCAGAATAATTCACACCTAAGCAGCCACAGATTATTACTCTTAGCCTGTTTCTT
>NW_010332713.1:212-13889 GCF_000700745.2 Antrostomus carolinensis | reverse complement strand
ATGTGCTAAAATTATTCTGAATTTGCTTTCATGTTATCCTAATCATAGTCTTTATGACTGAGATGTAGTGCTTTTATTTTTCTTGTTGTTTCCCAATCGGCTCACCTGGGCAGTAATCATGTGTTGGCCAAACATAGCATTGGGGTAGCCAACCAGCCTGGAATTTGCAGGTTGCTTCTACTTTCTCCTCTTGGGTCAGAAGTGGAGGTGTGTTCAGGCAACTGCTGCATGAAGAAGCAGAGAGAGAAGAGAGAAGGTACCTCTTCTGCACGAGAGGAGCCTCGAGGTACGCGCTGGGGCTGCAGTCAGTATTAACCAGTTGCACTTTAGAACTGACTTTCTGTTGGTTGGTTCTTTGTTTTGGAAGCTGTTACATCCTTGTTTGAATACCTTATTGAGATAACAAACTCAGAGTATCTTAAGAGCTCTTTGACAGGCAGGCTCAGGAGCTCTTTTTTCCTGACTGTAAAAGCAAAACATTTTGGGGAACACTTGGAAAAGCTGCAGCCCAAATTACCAGCTTTTAAAGTGTCTTTACCTTGCTTCGGTTGCATTATCTGATCTATTGCCTCTGGCATTTTCTCCAAAACCACTTGTTTCTCAGTAGCAGAAATATCTTGCCCAACTGGGATGCAATAATTTCAAAGCAAGTAAAAGAAACTGCAGCTGCTCAGCTGAGTCAGCCAAAGGTAAACTCTGCAGGGGAGAAAATGGCTTTTTATTATCTTCTAGTGGCAAAATTACTACAACAGCCTGCAGGAAAAGATTAGATTACAATAGTAACAAAAACATCTGTTAAATTCTGAGCTCAATGTATGTTCAGTGCCTGTTTTTTTTAAAGAAAATGGGCATTTGATAAAATTATTTTGAATAAAAGTCAATATTGAGATTCAGTTTGGGATGTTAGGAACCCACTGCGATCACATGATAGTGGTTTTAACTAATTGACTACATGGGGCATTTCATCAGTGGACAAGACAGCTTTTGGCTATGGACATTTGATTGAATTGAGCTTGGAATGCTATTAATGAGTGAGTAAGTCCATGTGTGTTCATTATACAGGTTACTTGTAAGCATGAATAACCTCTGTCCTGTGCTCCCTGACAGTGCAGTGAGCACGGAGGGATGAATGTTTGTCTGGTCTGGCTCCCAGTGGATTCAGCTAATCAGTCTATTTTAGAAATGTATGAATTGCTGTGTTTCATTTGTGTCTCTGAAGCTCTACTGGCATCATTTGTGTGCTTTAGAAGTGAGGTGCTTCCAGGTCTGACAGTGCAGAAATCAGAGCCCTGCTCGGCTCAGTCAGTACAGACTGGAACGTCAGTTTCCAAAATATCAGTGGTCTGCACTTGTTGGAACTGCTGCCAGACAAACCTGTCTCAGAGGGTCACTGTGTCCTCAGGGCTTCTCTTGGCCCACACACGGGAAGTTACCCACTTGTTGAGTTGTTCCTGGGAGTCTGGCTGCAAAATGATTGTCCGAGAGATAAAAGCATTCCTGAAATCAGCCTGGAGGCCTGCTGGCTCCTCTGCCTCTCACATGAGGGAGCAATGCACAATCTGTGCTGTTGCTTTTACCGTGGCATTGCTGTGCTTTGCATGTGTGCAGCACTTCTAAGGATCTTGAAGTGCAGCATAAGTTCTAATAACTGTGTGAGAGTTTGTACCCTCCTGACAGAGAGTAATACTGCAACGTGGAGAATTCCATATGGTCATATGCAGCCTGATCACTGACATAGAAGTAGTGGCTGATTTACTATTGTTTTCAGCAGCAACAGGCTCTGTCTCAGAGTGAATCGTGGGAGGCTGAGCAACAGCCCCCAGAGCTCCTGACTCATGGCCCCGTGTGCCCCACCCGCAGGGTCCTGTCCCAGCTCACAAATCTCAGTGATGGCTGCAAAAGCTGTCGCGTGCAAGGACCACAAAACCACTCATGCTTGCAGATTCTGAAGTTGCAAGTTTGCATCATAAGAGTCTTTGGGTTTGTTGCTCCTTGCCCTTCCCTGCCCAGACCTTCAGCCCTGTTCTGGTCACACATGTGCAGCGCTGGGCATGGCCTTGAGGTAGAGTTGGAACTGAAGTCTTGAACAAGCAATAATGACCAAACAGGTAAACAGCAGAGGCCAAATTTAAATGCTGTGTATAAATACATGATAAATATGTGCTCTTGATTGGGTTCTAGGAAAAAGAAAGGATGGAGTGTGTTCTCCACCATAAAAAGGACATATGGTTGTCAGCACTATGAGAAGGGTTTCGAACCCATGTTATCTTTAGGATGTATGCTCATGTTTGTGTTAAGCCTTGGCAGTTGTCTATGGATCTCAGTGTTGTGAAGGCATAAAGGTATTTTTCCTGTTCCTTCTTAATTTTCAGTGATAAATAGCAGTGGTGAAGCATACAGTGTTAGAGAGGAATGCTGGGGCTTTCCTGCTAAGCCAATTTCAGTTTTAATAGCTTGTTCTCTTCACAGTGGTCTGTAACTGTAGTCACAGAAGTGGTTAGAAGATCTGATCTAAAGCTTGATAAGAGTTTTAATTTCTGTTTTGGATCAGCATGTAATATGTAATTCCATTTATATCCCCCTTCTTAACTGTAAAATACTTGGGGTATTTTGTGACTGAAATGTTCTTTATATGATGTCATCAATGTGTACCATTCTGCATGATAGAGTACAGGAGACATGATAAAACTTGAAACTTAAAACCACGAGCAAAACAAATACCCTGATTTACACTTGTGGGGTCAAGTGGAGAGTGTGCAGGAGCGTGGTTGATGTCTGGAGGGGACGCTGGACCTCTGGCACTCGGTGAGTGGAGAGTGGGAAGCTGCTGCCACCAGGACTGTGGATGTGCCTCACTTTGCGTTGCAGAAACACCCCCACTGTCCCACACTGGCAATTCTTTCCCTGCCTCTGTAGCTGAAAAGTGAGCAGGTCGAAGCAGGGAAGGAGTTGAATTGTTTCAGTGGAAAAGGTTTTTTTTTTAATCCAGGTTACTTTGTCTCATGTTTTTTTTTTCAGGTTGTATCACTAACCCATGCTTTCTTTCATCCTTAACAGCATGAGCTTTGTGTTCATTTTCTGAGTGGATTGATCGAGTGGGTCAGTTGCTGTGAATCTCCAGGTTGCACCCAAGAGCTGCCCAGTATGGGGACATACAACAGGGGAAGCTCAGAAGTTGCTTGTTCTCTTCAGAGGCACAGGACAGGTGAGTACGTGCTGACAAACAAGCAGTAGGTTTGGCATGCTGCCATTCTCTTTCCCAGTAGTGTTCCCCCGTAATGGGAGCAGGTTCTAGTTGAAATGTGAAAGGGGAAGATGAGAAAGAGGTGAGGTGACAGAGTATGAAATGCTAGAGCTGTGAGAAGATGCAGGTATTTAGTGCAGAGAGGGGTGTAATATGAAAGGAAAAATGTACAAAGTGAATGTAGAAAAGAGAGATGTGTCTAAAAAAGCTGCTGAAAGCATTTTTCAGCGTGCTGTGGGAGAGTGCTGCATCTTTTGGACTCGGCCTTCTTTCCAGAGTAACATCAGTCTGTGCATGTTCTTCATCTGAATTCTTTTTCCTACTATTGCTATTCTATTTAAACAGTGATCTTGTATTCAGAGTGTGCTTTTATTGCACAAGATAAATCATGGTAAACAATTAGGTATTTCAAACACTAAACTTGGGTAGATTAGGCATTTCAAATATTAAAGTAAGGAAAAAGCGCAGGGAACAAGAGTGTGATAATCATCAGTTAATTTTAAAAGATGTAAATGTGTTTACCTATGATTGAATGATTAGTCAAAGACACATCAAAGAGTTTCATTCATAAACCCTGCTTTGCCCATGGTTATAGCTTCTGTTTATGTGGAGAACATGCTTTGGTCTGTTCCTTTGGAACTGCTGCCCAGGCTGAGTGTGTGTGTCACTCAGAGAAGAAAAAAGATCTCTTTGTAAGGGCCCCGTGCCTTGCCCCACATCAATGCCTTTTGTGCAGGAAGGCATCTGCTGGGGTTGCCTGGGGAAGTTTCGTGCATCGAGTGCATATTGCAGAGAGCTCTGTGAAAAGGGAAGAGAAAAATAAAAAAAGGGGGGGGGGGGAGGGGTAGGAATCCTTGTTTCCTTTTGTGTTCTTTAAATAGAAGGGAAAACAGAAAGGCAGTGTGCTTTTTTTCAAGGTGTTCTGCTGACATCCTGGAAACCAAGAGAGCAAACCTCAGCTTGGCTGGGATCCCCATCCATTAGCATGCTGGATCTTTCAATGGAGAGGTGCTAAGCTAAAGGAGGAACCATGGGGATTTCTTACCAGGTGGAAGAGGTTTATTGGCTTTTAGAGAGTGAATTGCTGCCTGGGCTGTGCAGGGTATGAGATGGGACATAGGCTGGGGCACAGAGGATGTGTGAAGGATCACACCTTAATTTGTGAAGTGTAAAACTTGTTGCTCTGCTTTGAGAAACCAGAAGGATTTTGTGCAGGAGGAGGTGTGTGGTGGGCTGCTGAGGGACATCTGAAGGAGGAGTTGAGGATTCAGCTCTGTACTTCATCTCAAGCCGTGCAAAAATTGTCCACATGCTTGTGCTACTGTCCTGCCTTTTGGGGAGTGGAAGGAACCTGCAAGAGTTAATGTTTTCCTGAGATTTCTCTCTTACTGGTATTCTGAAATACGCAGGAAGCTTTGGGGGTTTTTTTCCGGTTGTTTTTTCTCCTTTTTTTGTCTTTTTTCAGAATGAAATACCTCTCTAACCTCAACCCTAAAGAGCAGCTTTGAGGAGGCAGAGGAGCATACCGCTCTGTACCATTTGGGCTGTTTGAATTCATTAGCTTGGGAGCCCCCCCAAATGCCTCAGGCCGTGTACCTCCTCATGCACCCAACTTGGGAGAGTCTCTTACCACTACTGCATGCATTAGCCTTCATTAATACAATTAGCGTAATAGCGATTAGGCTTCATTATTCCCTACAAAAAGATAAAGCCAGTAATACATATCTCAGAATCAAATTCCTTAGTGCCTTGTCTTGGGATTACTTTATTTTGGAGTTGTTTGCTCTTTATATCTTTCCATCTCCTAGAAAAAAGAAAGCCACTTAATTGTAAAACTGTTTGGGTCAAAGAAATGCACAGAGCTGATCCTTCACGCATGCTAAATAGGTGAATTGATCTATGGGACCCACACAGCTCAGCCAGCCACTCAACAGTCGAAACTGCAAACTTCATCTTCTTCAAACACAAAAGCTACTTAGTTTCCCCATGTTGAAGGCTTTTTATAATAGCAATAAGACAACTCTAGAGAGAACCATCTAATATTAACTCCAGGGAGTAATCATCTAATCACAGTCTGGGGGTGATTTGAAGCACTCATCTGGACCAAATGCCTCACAACACCCCAGGAGTGGTTTTATTGCATTATAGCAGTACCCCATTGAGCCTTATTGCTTAATTAAAAACAAATTCCCAAGTAATTTTTTTGCCTTTCCATAAAAACACAGTAGTACATAGCGTGTATAAAACATCCATTAAATGATGGTAGATGCAAATTTACATTGTGAGATACAATCCGTTTCTTTACCACTTGGGGTTGAAGTTAAATGTAAAACCATTTCCTATAATCTGTGCACTGCTGTGTTTAGAGAGGAATAAATATGGGAAAGAGAGGTTCCTTGTAGGATGCCTTGTTTTTATTAAGCGATATGTTTGGTCTCATACAAAGGAGTTCAAATTCTCGTCCATCTAGCAGACACAATAGTCAACCAACAGTGTGGCCTTTCCTGCTTCCTCCTGGAGATTTCCTCAGCTTGCTGTTGTTTCAGTGCAGACCTCCAGTAGGAATCCTGTATTTCTCTCTGAGCAGAGGGAGCACGAACACTAGCACGAACACTGCCAGTGCTGTTTGGTGCACATCTAGTGTGCTATACGAGCGCTGCCCAGGTGTCCTTTCTGGGTTTTGCAGTTTAATGTGGATTAAGCCTGGTAGATGCACGGTACAGCCACTTTTGATGGCTGTGCTGCACAGCTGACCTCTTCCTGTACTGGGTGCCTGGCTGAGGTACCTCCACCTCCTGCAGTTTGACTGGGACCACTGCTACAGCTGTGGCTGCTCTGCAAGGGACTCTGCAAGGGAAGAACATGAAAGTCCCTTTTTGTTCATGTTGAGGGCTTGTCCTGCCTCAGCATCCTGACCCACAGATCCCTTACACCTTTACAGAGTGTTTTCATAGCCCCAAAGTGGTTCCCGAATGCAGACCTCCCCTGAGGATACTCCCCTGAGTATTGTTTCAGATATTAGAGGCAAAGGAAGCAAATCCAAGTTTTTAAGTGACTGTCCAAAAATCATACAGGGAGTGCTAGAAACACCTCTCAGAAATCCTGGCAGCCAAAGCTGTAATTGGCCTTTCTACCACACCACTGAACTAAACGGGGGAAAAAGGGCTGATATGGCATTTTCTTCAGGTTTCTCGACTGGAATGCCTTTGATTGATGGATGGAGATAAGCTTTCAAGTACAGTTTTTCAAAGAAAAGCTGAGAATTAGTAGTAAATATTATTATAGTTGTTCCACATGCCAAAGCCTTCTTGTGGTACCTGCAAGCTCTGGATAGAGGATGGCACTTGTGTCAGTCTCACCTGCTGTGGCTCCACTCAGTGTTACACGCACCTTTCTGGTCTTCCCTGTCAAATGGTGGTTCTCCAAGGACTGGTGGGAGCTGGAGCCCCATGTGGATATCTGCTGCTGATAGTAGGTTGCAGCATGCTTTGTCCCATATTTTGGTTTTGAAAAAAATAAATTATTTGTTGTTTGGTAAAATACTGCTAGAATGTTTTGCTGAGTTTGTTTTTAATGTCCTATTAGACAGATGTTAAGTGTTGTGGTGGAGGGTTTGTTACAAAGAGGTTATGGCTTCGTACTAAGGAAATGAAGGAGAGTCCATGTAGCTGCCTGCTTCTGCTGCCTGAGATCAGCCTGAGAGAGTGGCGAAAAGAATAATTAAATCTGTGCATTTTAAACAGTTCTGTAGTAACCTGGGACATTGCCGGGTCAGGAGAGGACATGAAAGGACCTGACAGCGTTCTTGAACAATAACCATTGTTACCTGGAAGTTCTCTGCTGGCTGTATTAGGAGTGCCGTTATCTTGCTCTGATCTGACTCTGGGACTGGCTGCTCATACAGCTGACACGGAGCAAGGAGCCAACAAAGGAGAATGCTCACAGGCTGTAATACCTTTAGTGGAGAGTTTCTCTTCCCCTCAGACGTGTGTCATTCTGCAAAGGCTCCATCATGGAGATGGCTGTGTGCAGTGGGACCAGCGCACACCGTTGGCTCAGGGGCAGGGGTTGGCAGACTCATGGTCAGACTTGTCGGGCCCTGTCCCAGCGCTGAGCGGGGGCTGCGGCGGGGTCAGCAGTGCCCCTCGCCTGCCCAGCCTGTGAAGCAGCTGCCACCACCACTGCCACAGCCTGGATGCATCTGCAGGGCAGTGGGTGGGAGCTGCCCAGGAGCAGGGCCTGAAGGAGCAGTGTGATAGAGCATCTCCCACTGTTTTTTGGGGGGATTTTTTTTGGCAAGTAGGTTTTGAAGCAGAACAGGGGGTTTATTTGCCTTCAGCAGCACAAGAAAAAACAACCGTGCCCTACCCTGTGGCAGCCAGTCAGGCTGGGCAGCAGCGTGCTGCTGGGGTGAGCCTGCTGCCTTGGTCACATCAAATGCATGCCTTACTCTGAGTGCCTGCAGCAGTGCTGAAGGGTTTGCAAAGTACAGACCTAGCGTGTTCTATCATCTGAGCACACATTTTTCACCTTTAGGACATAGAGTAAATGTGTTACTGTATCTACATTTATTTGGCCCTTTGACAAGATGAGGTGTTGGGAGTCTTACATTGATGGCTCTGAGACTTCCTTTGAGAGTATATCCTTTCATGAAGGAAATGAAAAGCGTGATATTTTAGTGGTTGGAAATGTGTGGCTTAGTTTGGTTCTGTTTCCTGATTTCATTTTGACACGGTAGGCAATTCAGAAAATATATTTGCAGCAAGGATAATTCAGTTGTTATGGAAACATCTGAGAAAGGCAGCTGACATAGGATAAGGCATGCACCAGATTCTCAGTACACACAGACGCAGTAAAAGGCAAGTTCATGTAAGGTAAGGGAGCAGTTACTAGGCGCTGTCTGCTTCATGGGTGGTTTTTCTGTCAGATCAGGAAGAAAAAAAAAAATTAAAACTATGAGCATGTGGCTCCATCTTCTGGTATCAAAGCAAAATGTGTTGCTCTAGGCATAGAAGGAGGTGAGATTTCTATAGCATATTAATGTAAGCTACAACAAAAACAAGAGCAACAATAATAATAAATTAATATACCTGTGCCTCAGAGCCGAGCTACAAGTTATTAATGCAGTTTTCCTGAAGCCATAAACCACTCTGCTGCATGGGAAGAAAACTGTCTTTTAAACATTCTCTTAAGTGTGTAGCCCCCAAAATGGGGGGGGGAAGACATACTTACATAAGTACATGGAAGTAAACTAAGTAAAACACATGATGCATATCATGTGTCTTCCAAAGCATGGCACTGCTCTCCTACACAAAAACAATGTTTGCTCAGAGCATGAACTGTACCAGCAAAGCTTGATGCCTGTGTCGGTGCTAATATTGTCTCCTGCCTGTAGCTGTAGGATGTTTTTCTTTGTTTCCCCTTCCCCAGCAGTATCTTTGGCAAAGTAGCCAAAATTCATTATACCTCTTCATGGAAACGCTAGCTGGCTAGAAATAGGAATGAATGGTCTTTGAGGTAGTCTGCCAGAAGTCAAAAGGAAATAAAGGTGTTCTGTCACTTCACCAAACAGTGAATGTTGTTACAGTGCATATTGCGCATGCTCAATTGAGCTTGATTACTCAATCTGTTCACTCATTTTGTTTTAAACAGAAGTCACTGTTCAAAACCAGGTGTTACCATTCTCTGGGTAAGCCTTAGGTTGTCTAAGTAATCCTAAAGAATTGCCCCAGCTTTGTTGCTTTAAAAAAAAAAAACAAAACCAAAACACCACCACAACAAAACAGAAACAAAGGTAACGATCTTGATGCAGTGCTGTCCTAAAGCTCTTGTTTGCAAGTCTTTGCAAGCAGAAGATACTGCACTGTAAATACAAAATTAAAAATATGCATCATGTGTTTTACTTAGTTTACTTCCATGTACCTATGTAAGTATGTCTTCCCCCCCGCCGGACAGTGAGCCTAGGATATAAAGGACCCTATAATCTTTGTATGAAGCATTAGTTTTCAGTCCAAACTACTGCGTGGCAGAACTGTGAGAATGGAGGTGAGGGAACATGAATTTAATGGCCCCACTGCTTCTGTCTGTGCTTGTGCCACTCTTCCACTAACACGAGTGGTTATTTGCATGCAGCACTTATCCGTGGGGAGGGTTGTGTGGAGAACTGCTTGGAAAAAGGGTGTTTGTGTCAGTCCAGCTCTTGCATGTCAAGGAATCCTATAACAAAAATAACCCCTAAAGTAAGCACTAGCCAGGGTTTCTCATTGTGGCCTCAGCAGCAAGGCTGTGGATCGAAACCAGAGGTACAACTGGCCTTTACCCTTCAGTGTGGAGCTTTTAAGGCCCCCCACAGAGGGAAGCATTTCAAATGGCCACAGGCTGTGTTGATACAATACAACTGCATCCTCTGTGGCTTGCGTTTAGCATTTCTAACCTGTCCCTGCAGCCAGAGTGTGTTGGACTTTCCCTTGGCACTACCTGAGATTTCCCCTTGGGGCTGCCTAAAGTTCCTATGATCTTTTTTTTTTGCCCCTCTGTATATTTAACCTTCATCTTCGTCCTGTTTCATTTCATTGGTGATTCCAAGCTTCGATTTCTAGGGTCTGTGGCTCTCTCCATAATTCTGTGGGTTATTCTAAAGGGATCTACTCACCTTTCTGAAACATGTCACAAGGGTAGCACCTTTCACTGACACTAATAGTAAATAAATACTACCGCCCTCTTTTATTAGTAAGTACAAACCCACAACAAAGACTGCCTGGAGTGTGTTTGATAAATCAGATCTTTTGCAGGCATCTGGAGATTGTGTTTGCAAATCCCCAGCCAGCTTGTTTTGTAGTCATTGTTACCATAATTCAGGTTAATGTTGTTGCCACTTTTTACTCACTAAAACACATGTGGTGCTTTATTGCTGAAAAAAGTGGCTGTCTTGGAACAGAAGTTCTTTTAAAACCCTTCTTGGAAGTTTGCTGTTTGGAGAAACAAATGTCAAATCAATTGTCCTACCTCCAAACTGCCATTCTGAAAATGTAGTTGTGAAAAGAGATTACTTGGGTACTGCGATGGGGAATGCGCAAGAATCTAGATTGAGAATTATGTAGCAATAGAGACCTAAAATAACGAGTGGAACAGGTAAACTTTTAGCTTTTCCTGCAAAGTTTTGCTTAAAAAATACTAGATCCCAAGCGAGAATGCTTATGCCAAGTTTTAAATCTCATTTGAATTTTTATAGCTGTTATAATCTCTGATATATAACCTTGGAAATAGAGTCTCATAACAGAAATGCCGAGTCCCTTGACTATTGCCTCGCAAAAAAGAGTTACTGTAATAGGCTACAATTGTGAGACAAGTTTGCAAGGCTGGCTTATGTCTGCATATCATCACTCAAATGGGTTTAAGCTGGGCTCTTCACATTATTTGAGGGTATTTGTATGTACGTGATCAGACATATGCAGCTGTTCCAGTAACGTCAACCTTCCAAGTATAACAGGCACAATCCAGCACATCCTTATCCACGGAAATGTTGCCACAGGGAGAGGCTTGGAGCTTGGACACGCTGTCATGACAAGTACAGAGGAGCTTATTTTCATTTTTTCTGTCCTTACTGTTCTATATTTCTGCGCAGAAGAAAAGGAAGTTCCCAAGGAGCCTGGGTTGTAGAAGGATTCCATGTGCCAGTGCTCTTTCCGTCTCATTATCATACGCTTGCAATCAAACTCTAATTTTTGAAATAAAAAACCTGCAGGATTCTTTATTGGGACTATTAAACTTTCAATCTTCATTATTTAGGACGGCTACTTACCTTTTACTCAATGAAGCCATAATGCAACTGCTCCTATAAAAACTATCGAAATGGCTACTGTGGCAGTGAGTAGATTTTCCTCCGTGTAAAATAATCCTCTGTGAGTGAGACATAACTATCATTTACATTAATTAGGCAGCCATATAATGGGGTGTTCAGTAGCTATTACATCATTTAAATTCTTCAGTGAGCACCTCAGCCACCCAAGAACTATCCAGCTGAACATTTCCAAGTCCATAATATTGAAATAATCCTTTAGAGGAAGAGTATGCATGGCAGAGTGTTGCAGACAATTTCACCAAAAAAAAGATTTACGGTATTATTTTAACACTTATGAAAAGTGCATAATCCTGTTTTTCCCTCCCTCCCAGAATAACAGTGCTATTAAGTGGAGTCCATTTAGGGGCTGATACTGTGTGTACACTAGAGAATGGCCAAGGAGCTTGTAGTCAGAGGTCTGCGTTGGCAGCTGGACTCACACACACAACAAGCACATTTCCCTAAACATTCTGTTACAAGCCTGGAGCTTCAGAGCCGTGTGGCTCAGCCAAGAAGCCGTGACTCACAGACTACTGAGTGCTGTCATGCTTGAGGTTTTGTTTTTGAAGTCTTCTGCTTTTAACAAGCATATGAGGACTTCAGCATTTATATTCAATTCTGGTTATTGATTTAAAATTTGTGAAGTCAAGCCAGTCCTCTGGCATTTCTGGCAAATCCTACTTTCCAGGAACTATTACATGCATATTATAATGAATGTTCTCGCTATATTGTTATGTATTTTTGTATATTTTAAGATTAGTGTCTCAGTCAAAACTATGCACATATGTCATGAGGCAAGGAGCTCATTCTGAGAGCTGAAAGCAATAAGGCTGAATTTATTAACTAATACACCAGGAAGAGATTTCTATTAACAGGCTCGTACTGCAAATCTTTAACGTGCTGTTCAGCTGCCTATAGGAGGTGATGGTTATGAGAAGATTGGTCAGTGCCTGAGTGTACATGAAGATACCATGTTTTAAATCAGTGGTGTTTGGCAATAGTTGGGTGCTAGGGGAATAGTACTCAGCAGAATGGAAAAAAAGTAAATAGCCTAAAAATAGGCAGGGGAGCAGGGCAGGTTAGACCGTAAAGTTTAGGTTGTACCTTTTCCTTCAGCATCCTGGTTCAAGGCTATCAGTTATGTTATTTCAGTCCATTGTATACTCTTTTTTTTTTTTCTTAATGGTTATAAGGTGCTGTACCTTATCTGACTAATGCAATAACAGAAAGCAGCAGAGAGCTCTCTCAACAGGGAGAGCTCTTAATTCAGTATTAAATGTTGCTGGGTTCTCTGTAGTTCTCCGTAATCCGTATCCAACAGGTAGAGTGTGTAGAGTTAGGTGTCAGAACCTGTCTGTAGGTAGAGCGCCGGGTACTGTTTGTTCTGCAGCCCAGGAGGGTTGTGTTTGCCAGATGTAACTGCTCTTCTCAGCAGCAGTGGATGCTTGATCCTCTGTTTTTCACATTCACTCATTAATTTAATTAAACCAGTACACGGTGGGAGATTTCTGCCTTACCAAAGGAATACATTTTCATCACACTCTGTTGGGAAGGTGACTCAGAATTGGAGTTAGTTACAATAGGAAGAGAACTAAGGAAGGGGAGCATGAGACAAAGGAGGGTCTAAACTCTGTGAAATTCCATGGAATCAGCCACTGTCAATGTATAATTTGACCTGGGATGTAAGAGCACAGTCTGGTGAATGTTGTAGCATGACAAAGTTTGTAAATCCAGTTTTTGTTTGTCTAACAAGATGAGTGAAGGTGAATATTTGTTATATGGGTCAACTAATGTGCTTTACTCACCAAGGCCCCGCATGCTAACGAGCTCACCTGGGGTACAAGAAGGCAGTACAGCTGGAGTAAGAGGCACAACTGAGAAGGTCTTTCAAAGTACTCAGGTGTGAAGAGGTCAATTGGGCATTTGCCTCAGCTGTGATGGTGCCAGAGATGCCTTATATAGCTGTTACAGGCTGGTGGGGACCTTCTGTCCTGCCAGTACTGTTCAAATCTCACGTGGTGTGGAGGCTGAAGAAGGTGGAGCTGTTGGAGCTAGAAAGGAGAGCTTGTGGATTGCTGAAGCCTTGCACTCACATCACCTATGGTAAGGTCACTGCAGAGGCAAAGGGAGATTGATAAGGGAAATGGTGGTGTGTGCTGAGGGAGGAGTACAAACAGCAGGAGCCGGGAATTAGCCATCCAGTGGTCTTCAGTGTGAACCTGTCAGTGACTGCAGCAGGAATAATGATAAGGTGACCAGAACTTTTGTTGGTTAGAAAACCTGTCTGTGTATGTTGTTGAGGTTTGTAACTGGGAAACTGCTCTGGTAAGGGGCTGAGGAATCATCCTGTTTAGATAAAAACAGTGCTGCCCTGGTTTTGGGAAGACATTGCTCCTGTTTCCTGCAAACATACTGCTGATGCAGAAGAGCGAGATGGTGTCTCAGGTCTAATGCAGTACAGCGGGTCCTGCCTGACATCACAGCTGCGTTTTAAGTGAATTTTAAAAGGAGCAGAAGGAGTTGTAGAAAAAATAAGTGAACTGTTCTGGTTATATGAGGCAAGGGATGCTATTTAAGAAAGGTGTTATAAGCA
>NW_010332713.1:0-201 GCF_000700745.2 Antrostomus carolinensis | reverse complement strand
GTCAAACGTGTCAGTAGCTCTGCAGTGTGTGCTGGTTCTTTGCCATGTGCACACCAACAGAAATGCCCGGCAGTGTGGGCCTGGGCTGCTGTGAGAGCTCTGTCACAAGCCCAGCATTTCCCAGTCATGCTGTTGATTGCCCAAGGACACCATTTTCCTTGGAAAGTGAAAAACTTTCATAATTTTTAGATTATATATATA
>NW_010332712.1:0-12300 GCF_000700745.2 Antrostomus carolinensis | reverse complement strand
GAACTGGACACAATATTCCAGATGTGGCCATCCTTTGAGCATATCTTTTCTCTAATGACGTGATGCTTTACACTCACGATGCAAGCATGGTGCTCACATTGGCCATGTTTCCACTGTTCCAGTCATTCCATGCACTGGCTTGTCCCTGCCCCGCAGTGGCACTGAATGCCACAGGGCTGAACCTCATTGTAGGTTTTTCACATGCTGCTTCTCTTCCTCCTGAGGCAAGAAGATAGAAACCTTGGAGAAACCAAGAAGCAATGCTCAAACCTTTGTGAGGGACCCGTGATGGATGTGACAAGCGCTTCAGGCTTTGACTTCAGGGCAGGTGTCGTGAGCAGTGCTAAGTGGGTGCCCATTTTGGGGTGCCCAACAGAGATGGGTGCCTGGGTAGAGGTGAGCACCCATCTCATCCACTACAGCTCCCTGTGGTGCTTGGGCTGCTGAAGGACATCTGCACATATTGTAGAGTGCTGCAACCTCCATCCTTCTTTTCTGGATGAGATCTTCAGGAGTTTTAGTACTTGAAGAGGGAAAGGGGTTAAGAAGTCCTAGAAGGTCTAGTTGTTTTGTACAGCTAAGTTCAGGGTCAGCAACATTAAAGTACAAGGAGATTAAAGGATTACAAGGTATTGTAGATGGTAGGTTAATAAATGTGCTGCTGTCATGGTGAAATACAGGAGCATCTCATTTTGAGGTTGTGCAAGAGACTACTGCTTACTGCAGATGGTCCCAGAGACCCCTATTTGATGGTTTTCCAAATGAAAACCCACCTAGACCCAAGTCATGTTGGGCTGAAAAGCTTTAGTGAGGGGGAGGAGCGCACGAGTGCATCTGATGGAGATACCGAGTGCACATATCTTCAGGGGTTTTGAAGCTGTTGAAAGCCTTTTGTTCCTGACAGCCAACATACATTACCTAACCATTTAGTGCTTCTCTTTTGTCCTTGTGCACTAAGTGAATTTTCATGGATTTTTGTGGTTTCTAGCTGTACTCTGCATGGAAGAGTACTCCTTCTGAATGGAGAGCTGATTTTTAAATATCACAAGGGATCCCTGTTGTGTTTGCCATTAAGATGTGAGACTTGAGTACAGACTCTTGAAAATTGTCATTGGCAGCATGGAATTGAAGTATAAAACAAGCCTGAGGTTGTCAGACTTGTTGTGTGAGCCTATCCCACACTGGGGTTGGCTTTTCTTGTGCTGTTTGCAATCCAGTGCCAATGCAGTGGTAGTGGTGCCCTGCAGCTTCAAAACTGGGATTCCTCCCTTCTGCTGGGAGCTGAGCATCAGGATTCCTTCCTGAGACATCTCATGGGAAGCAACATCAGAGGCAATTGTTTCCCCTTCACACTGTAAATGAAAAAAAAATGCACTTTTTCTTTAGTTGGTGGCTCTGCTGTTCATTTAGGGATGAGACAAAAATAGTTAGCATATGGGCAGCCATATGCTTCAACAGCATAACCTGGCTCTTCAGATATTGAAGCAGCAGGGACTCTGTGCTTCTCCACGTCCTTCTCTGCCTGAAGGGGTGTAAGATTTTTTGTATAGAAGTGACTCGAATTAAAAATGAGTTGAGGAATCACTCTGATGGGAAGAATATGGTCTATTTTGAAATGAGGCTCCTTTCAAAGGTGCTTAGATCAGATGAAGCTGTGGTTTGCAGTATAGTACCTGTTACTGCTCAGAGCTGGCTGAAGCTATTTGCCTGAATGTTGGCCTGAAAACAGCTCAGGTGTGCTCAGGCTGGTGATTGTGGACCATCAGTGTCCACCAGAACCATCTGTTGGCCAGCTCAAAGCCATTCACCAAAGCAATGACCTGTCACCCCGTAGTGTGTCACCCAGGTCCCTATAGCATTTAGCATAAACGGGTTTTCATTTCATTTAGAGCAGGATGTGTAAGTATTTTTAATATCAGGATGGAGTTATGCTTGGATAAGTTGTAAGACATTAAAGGAGCTGTTGTTTTTTGTGTTCTCACGTTCTTCACATGTGTCTCTTCAGCTCTATGAATATCCTATTGATCTCCAAGGAAATGAGCTGCCTTTCCTGCGCAATCCAGATATCCTGGTGGGAGAGAATGACCTGACAGCCCTAAGCTACCTGCACGAGCCTGCGGTCCTCCACAACCTCAAAGTCAGGTTCCTTGAGTCCAACCACATCTACACGTACTGTGGTGAGTGTCCAGGCCACATGTTCAGCTCCTGGAAAGCAGTGGGTTAGATGTCCACATAGAAACCCCTTGAGACCACAAGCCAGAGGCTGTGGCATGAGGAAGGTCCAGGGGCTGTGAATTTGAGGTGGATGGGGGAAAATAGCGTGTGCTGACAAGCTTTAGGTTGCAAAACCAGAGGTGGTTTTTGAGGGTTGGTGCACTGTGAACTTCCTGAGCTCATGGTCCATATGTGTAACTCTGGATGGGAGCATCAGATGAGCTTGAGGCCAACTTTGCATGTGCTTGGCAGTCTGGCCCTAGCTGTGTACCAGAAAGTTGTGATCCAACTGAGAGATGTCCATAGGGGCTTTTCCTCCTGAAAGACTGCAAAAAAACCTTGCTGCACTGTTGTTTCCTTCCTTTTCTTGATGACTTTGGGGCTCATGGAACTCTTAAATTCAAAGCAGGAGGAGAACAGGTGTGAACCTGGGTTTGTTGTTCCCAGGAAGGGTAGCCTGCCAAAACCATTCAAGACAGCAGTTACCTGTGAATGGATGGCAACAAACTGCAACCTAAAAAACAATTCAGCCATTTTTATTCAGTTATTTTATTCAGTTACGTTGGAGAGTATTGAATATTGAACTCTCTTGCTGGCACTCAAGATGACCCTGGTAGCAGTGATGCAGATTAACAGTTCTCTAAGTGATGAGTTTCAAGACTTCAGCAAAATGCATGGGACTGTTTATGTGGTGGGGTTAAGGCTGGTACATACAGCCATGGTTAAGTGTGGCAACTTTTGCTGAGGAAATGCTTGTCAGGAGGAGACACTTTAGAGTAACACCTTTGAAATTACCAGCCTTAGCAGCTAGTAATAGTGGCGACTTCCCTTTAGATTTGTGATGATGTGTAATGTTAGACTGCTTGCAAAACTTGCAGCCTTTTGCAGCTGCATGCGTGCTCCCAGTCAGCTGCAAGCTTGCTTTCATCCAAAATCAGTGACTTCTCATTAGTGCACCTTCTCATGAAGATTTATGATAATCCTGAATTGGTTGGGCTGGGAGCGCAGCACCCACTCTGACCAGCCACGTGCTCTCTGCAGCTCCTTACAGTAGCAATTTAAACCTGCAGAGCCTGAAAGTACTTTGGAGGTGGAATTTGTGAGTGCTTCAGGTTTGCAGGGTGTAGACCAGCTCCCTCAAGCTCATGGTAGCACCATGTGTGGCTTTGCCTTTCATAAATTCCTGGGCTCACCACCTCTTCTGAGCAGGCATAGTGTTCCTAGGGCTGGAGAGGGAAGAGACTTTAAAGTTTTGATGCAGGCTCTGGCATTCCTTTCCTGTGATTTTTATGTTTTGTTTTGATTTGAGTACATTCTTTGTTATGAGCTTTTACTCAGAATTTAAGCCAGGGGAAAATCCAGGATATTTGTTTGGGTCTAGCAGGGCTTTCATTGCACAGGAATTGCTTTTCTGAAGTGATTGCTCAGGCACTGTTTAGCTGTTCTTTTCAGTTTTTCTGCAAAGTCTGGCTTCATACAATGAAGATTATTCCATATTTGCTTTTCTCACCAGTTTCATATGCTTCCTCTGTAGCTCTACTGGAGCTTGCAACCTTATTATCAAAGCACAGCACTTGGAAGGAGATGCTGAGATAAGATTTAGGAGTCTTTCCCCATTCCCTTCTCATAATTTATGGGGTTTTTTCCCCTCCAAGCATCACATTTAAAAAAATTGATTGAAACAACTAACACAAGCCCTGAACAGCCTGAAGTATTATCTCTGTGCTTGGTTTGTAACACATCTGTCTATTTATCTGTTCTAAGGTATTGTACTTGTTGCCATCAATCCATACGAGCAGCTGCCAATCTATGAACAAGATGTCATCTACGCGTACAGTGGCCAAAACATGGGGGATATGGATCCTCACATCTTTGCGGTGGCAGAGGAAGCCTATAAGCAGATGGCCAGGTGAGTGGGTACTCAGTCAACGGGGTCAGATCAAGCTGTTGGATCAAAAGTGGGCAAATATGCAATTAAATATTGCAAATATAAAATTAAAGTGAAGTTGCAGAAACCCCATCATGGTGGCCATCTTCACCCATGGGTGCTGTAGCTCTGTCCCTCTCCTGAGATGCAGGACTCGGTTCCTGCAGCACCTTCCCTTGCATGGTGCAGAACTGCTTCACACTGAAATCTCTTTGAGGTCAGGTATGTCTAATTAATTCTGCTTAACTGACTTAATGCCATTATTGGCTGCCTGGCAGACTGGGCTGATGGGGATCTCTGAGGTCCTCAAGAACTCACAGGTTTGGTGCAACCATGATTCAGATGGAGATCCTTCTCCTGTTGCTACTTGGATGAGTTTCCTGGAAGAAATTCAAACCACTCTGCAAATGTCATGTTTAATAACTTGGAGGAAACCACATTTCAGATAATTTGGTGAGATAATCAGACTAAACCCAGAAGCTAATGTTAGTTGCCTTCATTGAGACACTGATTTCTGAGTTAGGAGGTGACTGGCAGATATCTGGAGATATTTATGGGTCCTTCAAACCAGATGAATGTGGTGTGAGTTTCACTTTATTTCCCTGTTTGTTGTGTTGCTGAGGACAGATGCAGGATTTTGTTCTTTCCAGATAAGCCATGATTTAAAACAAAATTTGAGAGGAAGCTGAAAGTTGCTGAACTGAGGATCATTTTATTATAATTGTCTGAACTCGCACGATGTGTTTAGATTTGCTTGCGTGGATTAACTGTGATTTTTATACAACCCTGGCTTTTAATAGTAAGAGTAAGCACTGAACTGTTTACCAAGGGTTTCAGCCTGTTTTCTGCTGTGTCTTGGCTGTAAGTGGTGAGTTAGGATGCGTTTCTAATCAAAGAATCAATCCTGATTCAATCCTGAAATGCATCTGGAAGAACGTTGCTGTGGGCAGAGATCAGATGGATTGTACCCAGACTGACTCCAGCCTGGAATTCAGACCTCCTGTGAGCGCTTCTGCTTTGGGCAAAACTGCTTTGGGAAGAATTTAGAAATTTGGGGAGCGTTTTTTTAGCAAGAGGAAGGCTTAGGACTGTGTCCTTGTTATGTGAATCCAGGCTGAGCAGCAAGCTGCATCGTTCTTTGTAGATGTCAGGGTTTGCTGGCCTGTGTGGACAGGACCCATGGATTTTCCTGAGCATACATCTAAAATACAAGGCAACTGCTTGCATTTCTGCTGAAGTCTGTGCTAGGGAAGACTTGGTAATTTCCCCACAGCCGTGTATATTTTTTACAGGCAGTGGGCTAACTGACAGCTCTAGCCAGAGATGCTTGTCTCTGCTCTTTTCCTTATCAGAGTAAATTTACTTTTGACAGCCACCACTAATTGATAACTGTTGTCTCTGGATGTTTAGGACTGCTCTGTTTGCAAGGGGACATGGAAATAACCACCTTCAAAGCTCTTAAACAAGACAATGGCTGTTCAGCGCCGCCGTGGTGCTTTCTGTCTTGGGCTGGTATTATGGTAATTGCAGGCTTGGGTATAAAAGAGGGATTCAAATAGGGCTGAGAAGAGATTGGAACGTGGATTATAGGAATCTGTGTGGTTATTTGAAATGTTCCTTAAAATGTAGCACATTGTATTTTAAATCTGAAAGCTTCTGGGGTAGACGTTGTGTTCTCTGCGGTTTGACCCCGGCTTTTCCCTCTGCAGTGCTGCAGGGAGAGCGGTGGAGCTGCTTGAGCAGGGCACGTGGATGGTGCGTCTCATGAGTGGTGGATGTAGTGCCTTGAACAGGCCTCCTCTTTGCTTTTTTAAACTGGATTATTGACTGCGAGATGCCTTGTTGTCTGCAGCTCTGCTTTAGGCAGTCGGGGTGCCTGTGAGTGAGTGTGGTGGGACACAGGTACCTGAGCAGCTCAGCTATCAGGATGGAGGTCTGTGAGCACGTTAAACCTAAACTGGGGTGAAAACATCACTTGTTTTGCACCGTCTTAGCTTTTAAACAATTGCATTATGTCTGGTGCATCCTGTAGACCAAAAATAAAACTCAAACCTGCTATCTCAGGAGGTTGAACTTGCAATGTGACTGAGAGCAGGAAACCAGTCTCTGGTTAGTGTTCTGGGTTTCTTTCTTTCCTTATCTATGCAAGAATAATCGCCTACAAGAAAGCTGGGGAAGGACTTTTCATAAGGGCAGTTAATGACAGAACAAGGGGAAATGGGTTTAAGCTGAAAGAGGGGAGGTTTAGATTAGATATTAGGAAGAAGTTCTTCACTGTGAGGGTGGTGAGACACTGGAACAGGTTGACCAAGGAAGCTGTGGCTGCTCCTCCCTGGAAGTGTTCTCGGCCAGGCTGGATGAGGCTTTGAGCAACCTGGTCTAGTGGAAGGTGTCCCTGCTGCTGGCAGGGGGGTTGGAACTGGATGATCTTTAAGGTCCCTTCCAATCCTAACCATTCTATGGTTCTATATTCTGAGTGTGTGCTTGTGTATGTATATGCGTATATAGGCTTACTTATTTATTTAAAAATGGAATTATTCCTTCTAAAAACAAATTAAATGCAAATCACATCATAGAAAAGTGAGACAAATTATGCAGAAGTGCATTTTGGTTTAATTTATCTGTTTTTCTTTCAATAAGAGAGCCCCCAGTGTGAGTAAGAAAATCTAGCAGGTAGAACAAGCTTTCTCCATGGAAGATTTCTTGGAAACAGCTGTTGTTATTTGCAACATCAAAAAAGGTGCTGAGTAAATAACTGGCTAGAGCCACGGAGGAGTCATTGCTGCGTGAGCTTGTCTGGTATGTGGTGGAGTGTCATCTCTTAAGTTTTACAATGAGAGGCTTTTTTTTTAAATGCTTTTATATATGTTCATGGGGTAATATTAATACACTTTGTGCAGCAGAGCATAATTTCATTAGCTGACTCTCATTAAACTTCTTCCTTGAGATAAGACACTGCACTGGGGTAATAAACTTCAAAAAAAAAAAAGCATTGCTGAAATGGTGCTTGAGACATTTTTGTGGCCACAGGCAAATGTACAGACTTGGAATGAGCGTGTGAGCGGGCTGATGGTTCCAGGTTCTCCCTTGCTGTGGGTTTTCAAGTTGCAGTGGTTCTCTGAGGGCAGACTTTTTGTGTGTTTCATTAAGATCTGGATAAGGAAGGCTGCAAGGTGTGTCATATCCTTATAGGACAAATGGAGCACGGACATGAACAGAAGAGCTTGAATAGCTCTTCTCCAGTGCAGAAAATCTATTAAAAATGTGTGTGTATGTGTGTATAATGCATAATATATGTATGTAATGTAAACATGTGTATTTTAACTTTATAAGTGGTCCAGAGCACACTGGGAAGACACAGTGAAGGGGACTGAATGGGATTGAGTAGATGACATTGAAAAAGGGCACAAAACCCAAGATTCTCTTAGATGAGAGAAGTTGGAGGCAATTAAATTTTTAATTCTCTAGGCTTCTAGTATACCATTGCCATGTAGAAACAGGGTGCTTGGGGGGAACTTAAGATATTTGCTGGTGTACAAGTGTTAGTGAAGTTGTCCTGTGCTTTCTTGCCTGCCTCGAGCTGGTAGAGTCCATGAGATGGGACTGGAGGCATCTTCACAGTGGCTCTAAAGCTCTGCTGGATCCTGTGCCTGGTATTGCCCTGTCATCAGGAAAGGCTGATTTAAGAGGGGGAAAAACAAAAAAAGGATAGGAAAAAAAGCTGGGGATGGGCTGGACAAGTGTCTGCAGAGAGCGTGTAACAATATCTCATCCCTTTTTTGCGACAAAACAGTTCACAGAGCATCTGAACACCTACTATGATTTGGGTATACGTTAAAACTCCCCTTTAAATGGAAGCTTTTCCCAAATAGGATCCTTTGCAGAGAGTTGCTTTGCAGCACTTGCGTGTAAAACAGCTTAAAAAAAGGCAAGTGATTAAAATTAATATGTGACTGTCTCTAATTTTTCCAGTGACCAGCTCTTCAGAAACTCTCTGCATTCCCGGTGTGAGACTAAGCACACTCAGTTCATTGAAACTGTATTATCTGAGGCAAAATACACAGCATGGAGTTAATATGCTCCAAGTGCTGCTACCAGAAGTGGTGGAGTAAAGTGTTGGTGTGGTGGAAGGGTGGATTGTTTAGTGATTACTAATAACTGAGGCTGTGTGCTTCGGGACACATATTGTCTGCAGAGTGACGCGACCATCTCCTCTTCTGGTCTTGGTCTCCATCCTCCTGATACTACCTGGTGAGGTGCATTGGATATTGGTGCCTTTTACAACTTTGGGTGCTGCAGAAGGCATTTGCACTCCTGAAAGCAGGCTCAAAAGCTTTGGGAGAACATCCAGGATCCCTCAGAATGGCAGTGCAGCCGCCAGTGCCCTGGCTGATTGCTTTTTGCTTTTCTTATAGAGGAACAAAAGATCCCTTGTGTGTCCAAATCCCGGTGGTGGCTCTAATTTCCTTGTGTGTCATCACTCTGGACAGAAGCCTGGAGTCCAGCAAAAAATCCCCCTTGAAACTGTATTTCTGCTGAAGTCAGCCCAACCAGTGGCTTTCCGTGCATGAGCAGGGGTTGTTTCTCACTTCTTTCCCTGACCCACATTTCTCTTGATGAGTATGTCTGTTAGTTGTTGCCAACTCCATGGATATGACCAAAGTTTGCACGGTGACAGTGCCACACCAGTCTTTGGGGGCTTTAGTTAAAGGTTAGACGTTCTCTTGCATGTCTGCAGTTCCCATTTTTCTTCTCCCTGAGTATCCTTGGCCAGCTTGGCCTGATGGTGTGGTCACCGTGTTTGTCATGCTGAGCTGAGGCTCTTAGGAGGATCACTGCAGTGTGCTAAAGAAGTGAATATATTTGCGTGGCCCCTGTCTGTTCCTTTAGTACTGATTGGGATCCATGTGGGCACAAGCCAGGACTTGCTAGTCTCAGTAAAGTTTCTTAATACTTTTTTTAAAAAAAATCATAGACTCATGGAATGGTTTGGGTGGGAAGGGACCTTAAAGCTCATCCAGTTCCAACCCCCCTGCCAGCAGCAGGGACACCTTCCACTAGACCAGGTTGCTCAAAGCCTCATCCAACCTGGCCACAAACACTTCCAGGGAGGAGCAGCCACAGCTTCTCTGGCCAACCTGGGACACTGGCTCACCACCCTCACACCAAACAATTTCTTCCTCACATCTCATCTCCATCTCCCCTCTGCCACTTTCAAGCCATCACCCCTTGTTCTGTCACTCCCTGCCCTTGGCCAAAGTCCCTCCCCAGCCTTCCTGGAGCCCCTTCAGGTACTGGGAGGCCACTAGAAGGTCTCCCTGGAGCCTTCTCTTCTCCAGGCTGAACAGCCCCAACTCTCTCAGCCTGTCCTCACAGCAGAGCTGCTCCAGCCCTGGTATCATCCTGGTGGCCTCCTCTGGGCTCTTTCTTACTGGTCCCTGTAAAATCATGCATTATGTGCAATAAAATGCAAAAATTTAACAGCAATAGGTGATAGAGGTATGTAGGGTGAATAGCATGGCTGTGGGTGATGGGGCAGGAGCATAGGCCCTCCAAAGGCTCTTAATCATCTTTCAAAAATTAGGAGCAGCAAGTGACGTTGGTCTTTGTTCAAATCATAAATGGCAAAAGCCTTGTAAACTACTTGTATATTCTGTGTATTTTCCAGTTAGCACATCTGGATCTTGCCAGGATAATAACATTACATCACATACATGGACCTCTTAGCTGACATGACATGGCAGCAGGCCATGTCAGCAAATAAACACAAAATATGTGCAATGTTCAGATCATACATTGAAAAAGATCTTGGGTAATAAAGGACTTGCAGAAGCCTCCTAAGAAGTGTGTGGACTGGGTGAAGGGCCAGACTTTTTATTTGCTTGTGCCTCCATCAAACTGATGCTTCAACAGCAGACACACGATGTCTGCAATGCTGTTCCATGTGGTCAGACAAAAATATCCTGATCAGATCCATGTGTAACTCTGCTAAATTGGAAATGCAGAATGTTTTAGTGTTCTCCTGCCAAGAACATCAAAGGGCTCTGCAGGTCTTAACTGACCCTTGCGAAGTCGATGGGAAAGGAAGTGTTCTGGTGACCAGCTGGTTAGACTGGAGTTTCCTCTTTCCCAGTGCGAGGATCTCCGTGCAGTGTTGTTGGTGGCTGTTGCAGAATAAATAAAATAGAAATGCAAGGGTGATTTGGTGGATGAGTTCAGCTTCTGTGTACCTGCAGCACAGGTCTCGTGGCTTGAACGATGCTGGATTATCTCTGATGTCTGTGATTCAAACCAGGGTCAGTATATACTTTGTGATTTCTAAATTGCAAGTTTGATGGGAATAATCTGTGTCTTGCAGAGATACAGGTGCTGGTGGGGCTGTGTGTGGCCATGATCTCTCTCTTTTCTGCTGTGGGGTGCAAGGTTGGAGCTGGAAAAGAGCAGAAAATGTGGCACTGATAGAGGCAGGGACAGCTCCCTGCATGGAGAGGATGTATTTTGATAGTGCTTCAAATCTCCAGCTTTACAAGGGGATTTAAAACCATACAATGAGAAAGCGGATAGGAGTTAAAAGAGAGATTAATGCCCGACAGAGATGTAAGAGGAATAAGGCTGGCTCAATAAATAAAGCTGAATGCTGGTGTTATATTAAAAGCAGGGAAAGGTTTAGGTCTCCTGGTGAATGCGACTGGGTTGGGGGAGTTGCAGCGAGCTGTGAGGCTGATCTGTGCTGCAGCTCAGCAGGGCTTTGCAGCAGGTACTGTTTCAAAAATGAAAGCTCTGATCTAAATAAAAGGTCAGAAGGAAAAACACTCAATTTCCTCGAATTTGGGAAGAGAAGAAACTGAGGGTGGTCTCTTCTGTTTAGAGTTAAAGGTGGGACGAGGAGGAAGTTTGGAAGAGGAGGAGCCATCCCATAAACATACTGGTGCTGGTGTTAGATGTTAGACCACAGGGTTTGCAAAAGCAGCTGGATGCAACTTCTCCAGAGGTGATATAAAGAAGAAAAAACCAAAACAAAACAGGGAAAGACTCGAGGTACGTTTCCCAAGGACTAGAGAAGAGTGGAGGAGAGATGCTCCAGTCTTACTTGCCCTGCTATGGGAAAGGACAGGGATGCCCTGAAGATAAGTGGCCAACTAATGATCCTTTTTGGGTTTTTTTAGTTTCCTTTTTTTTTTTTTTTTTTCCCCCAATTTAAAATGAGAACAATGCTGTTTGCTAGTAGCTGTAATCATAAATGAGACATCCCTTATAGAAAAATCATAAATACTCGTAACGGCACAGCAGTAGCATGGGAGAGCTTAAGGTACAGAAAGGTCAGTGCCTGACTAAGAGTGATGATTGTGTGTCTGAAATATCACTGACTTGGAAGGAGTCATCATAGGCTACATCAGACACGTAAGTGCTGCTGCGATGCAGGAGAACTGTTCAAGCTCCAAGGTGTGAAAGCTGTAACATCAAATACCATTAAACATTCAGAACGGTGTTTACAAGCATCATAATTGCATCAGGGCACAAAGACTTGCAATTGCCCTTGTCCACCTCCCAGTCACTGAACATCCTCAGTGTGGGCAGCAGGTGGAGGGAGGGGATTCTGCCCCTCTGCTCCGCTCTCCTCAGACCCCACCTGTAGTGCTGCCTCCAGTGCCGGGGCCACCAACACAACAAAGACATGGACCTGTTAGAACGAGTCCAGAGGAGGCCACCAGGATGATGCCAGCGCTGGAGCAGCTCTGCTGTGAGGACAGGCTGAGAGAGTTGGGGCTGTTCAGCCTGGAGAAGAGAAGGCTCCGGGGAGACCTTCTAGTGGCCTCCCAGTACCTGAAGGGGCTCCAGTGTGGAGGGACTTTTGGCAAAGGCACATAGTGATAGAACAAGGGGTAATGGCTTTAAACTGGATGAAGGTAGATCTAGATGAGATCTGAGGAAGAAATTTTTTACTGTGAGGGTGGTGAGACACTGGCCCAGGGTGCCCAGAGAAGCTGTGACTGCTCCTCCCTGGAAATGTTCAAGACCAGGTTGGATGAGGCTTTGAGCAACCTGGTCTAGTGGAAGGTGTCCCTGTTGATGGCAGGGGCGTTGGAACTGGATGAACTTTAACCCAACCCAACCCAAACCATCCCGTGATTCTATGATAAGTTCCAGACATCTCAGGA
>NW_010332711.1:0-1307 GCF_000700745.2 Antrostomus carolinensis | reverse complement strand
CCCCCCCCCGCCCCCGGAGGGGAGCCGCTGGCCCCGTGGCCTGACCCGGCTGTACTGGCACAACCACCGCAGCCAGGTCACCTGCCTGGGGGGCTACACCAGCCTCAACCTCCTGCTCTTCACCCTGGCTGCCCACCAGCACTCCGCCTGGGTGGGTGGGTGATGGTGGCCCGGGGCTGTGGGCAGTGCCTGAACTTCAACTGTGCCTTCCTCGCAGTGAGTGCGGGGTCCTGGGGGGACACTGAACCCGTGGGTGTGTGGGGTGATGGTCACCTGGGCTGTGGACCTTCTCCCTGTGCCAGGGGTTCTTTGGAGGGCAGGAGGTGAAGCCTGTGGACTTCTGCAGTTGTGGGGCCAGGCTGTCTCCTCTAAACCATCACAGAATCCCAGACTGGAAGGGACCTGAAAGCTCATCCAGTTCCACCCCCCTGCCATCAGCAGGGACACCTTCCACTAGACCAGACCTTGGCTGATCCCCCCAACAACTCTAATTGCTCCCCAAGATCTCTGATTGCCCCCTGGCATCTCCCTCTCCCTCTCCCGGAGGTGCTGATGCTGCGGAGGTGCCTGACCTGGCTCCGAGCTACCCCCATCGCCAAGGTTTTGCCTCTGGACCAGCACGTTGTTTTCCACCAGCTGGTGGGGTACGTGGTGCTGGTGCTTGCAGCCCTTCACACAGGTGCCCACCTCGCCAACTTCAGTAAGTAGGAGCTCCTGGGCAGGGGACACCCTTCATCTGCCACCAGTTTATCTCGGGCAACACCCGCTTCAATGCACCCCATCGACCCCGTGGTGGGTCCCACCATGCTCATGTCCCAAGGACATGCAGATGTCCCAGGGAAGGGATGTTCATGTCCAGTGGAGGGGAATGAACATGTCCCAGGGGTGATGCTCATGTCCTGGAGGGATGCAGATGTCCCATGGAGGGGGTGTTCACGTTCCAGGGGTGGGATACACGTGTTCCAGGGATGATGCTAATGTCCTAGAAGGATGCTCATGCTCTGTGGAGGGGATGCAGATGTCCCAGGGGGGGATGCAGATGTCCCACGGGGGGATGCAGATGTCCTAGGGAAGGAATTCTCATGTCCCAGGGGTCTGCAAGGCCACAGGCAGGGTACAGGCAGGGTGCAGGCAGCCGGAGGACCATGCAGTGCTGCGCAGTCTACGTGCTGTGCTGGCTGTTGTCCCCCTCTAGTGGCTTCCCAGCCACCAGCCAAGGGCTCCCACTGTCCCCCACGCAGCTCCCCAGTGGGGTCTGCACCCCACAGCCCTGCACCCCACAGCCCTGCACCCCACACCTGCTCTCA
>NW_010332710.1:14710-18834 GCF_000700745.2 Antrostomus carolinensis | reverse complement strand
GTTGGGACTGGATGAGCTTTAAGGACCCTCCAACCCAACCCAGTCTGTAATTCTGTGATTCTGTGAGAGCTGCCACCCAGCAGAGCTCTCACTCTGCTTTCCCAGGAGGTGAGCAGAAGCCTGTGAAGCTTGAAACATTTCTAAGCAGAAAAAAAATCCACTCATTTGTGATGTCCATGGAAATGTTTCAAACCGGCAATGGCAATTTCATTTAATGCCACAAAGAGCTGGAGGTGCTCAGCCCCGCTGGGTGTAGTGGTGGAGGCATCTGCAGGAGACACCCAGAAGTTAGGGCACAGCTCAAGCTTCACCCCTGCTCTGGTCCCTGCTTGAAGACAACAGCTCATGCTGCCAGAGGGGTTTCATTTTGCTGTTTTTATTAGTACTTGTTTTGCACAGAGGGATTAGAACATGGCTGCAGCGGGGAGCAGAAACCTTTAATCCTGCTGCTGTGCAGGAGTGGATATAAATAAATGCATCAGAAGAAACCTCACTGGGGTTAAACTTAGCCCAGGGTAAACTGTCCCATTTGCACTGGCACGTCCCCGAAAGGGCTGATTTCAAGGGATAAGCCTCTCTCCTGACTGGGCTGGGTAATGCTTCAGTCTCTGTGCCCTGCCCTGGGCTTTACTGCAAAAAAAGGAAGGCAGCCCCCACCCATGGCGCAGGGAACAGGGGTCAGGAAGCTGTGGTCGCCCATCTCTCATGTGCCAATGAGCCTGTGGTGACCGAGCTGTCCCCCTGAGCTGGGGTCCATGTCATTCTGCCTTCTGGCTGTGCTACCGGGCCAGCCAGGAGAGCCGGCGGGCATTGGAGAGGTCCTCTGCGGTCCCCAGGGACAGCAGTGTCTGCTGACAACGAGTGAGGGGAAGAAAACCAGAGTGACTTCTCTGTGGCACCCTGGGGTGGGATGCAGGGACACCCAGCCACCAAAGGTGATGACTTGGCTTTGGCTCCTGCCTGGCCCTGGCCATCAGCTCGCTGAGGAAAGTCACGCTGCAGTGAGTTGTCCTGCAAGGCCCGAGGTGGCTGCGGCTGGAGAGGACGAGCAGGCAGCTGACTGCACCTCACCTGCCCGCAGGTACGGAGAGCTGGCCACAGCCCTGTGTGTCACCTCCTGAGTCTGCACCAGACGGAGCCTGAGGCTCTGCTGCTCTGATGCGTAACCGGTGGCACTTTGGGTATTTGGGTGGGTATTTGGGTGACAGTTGAAAATAGGATGGGGATCACGTTGGCTTCTGCTTCACTCAGGTTTTGGGAAGCAGCGCTGGTAGCTCCTGGCAAGGTGCAGGGCTGGCATGTAACGCACGTGCTTCGTTTCACCCAACAAATGGCATGCAAATCGGTCAGGAATTATGCAGCCTTTATTAAGACAAAAAAAATGATGCTGGGTCCAGCTACCCAAAACTTCTAAAAAAATAAGAGAACAGGAAATAATAATATGACTGGATCTTCGCAAAGCCCTCCGAGAACATGTCTCCAGCATTTGGGATGGACCGAGCAAGTGTATCCTCAGGTGGCCCTCCAGCCCCAGCTGTCTGCTCTGGTTTCCCTGCAGGTCCCCAGGGTCACCTCGCTGCATCCTGAGCAGATGCTCGTCCTGACATCCCTGGCATGAGTTTTTCCCTAAGCCTGGGGAGCATTGCCCCAGTCATTTCTCCTGGTGATGCTGAGGTCACACAGGTAACTGCTGAGCACCGTGAAGAAGCATTTCACAGCCCTGGCCCTGTATGTCCTGAGGGTATGGGTCAGCAGCTGGCTGAAGTCTTCACAGCTCCCAGGTGCCTGCAGGCCATGATCCGTCTGAGCCATGTGGCTTGCTGCCTTTTGTGAGTTGTGAGCTCGTCATTTGGCCTGGGAAGAGCAGTTAACAAAGAAATACGTGTGCAATGTACCGAGACAGCCCTTGAACACCCGCTCTGCGTGAAACAATAGAGAACAGGAGAATGAAATGAGCAGAAGCTGCTCTTTCTCCTTCCCCAGAAGGACACCCTGTCCCAGCCACCTCCATTCCACTGTGAGCCCTTGGGGTGCCAACTCCAGGACCCGGGCACGTGCCCTGAAACCCTGACACCTGTCCAGCCCCAGTGAAGCAGACTGGGAGGTGCCACCAATAACCTCCATCTCTGGTGTCCATGTATCTGCCATGCTTCAGCTCCTCAGGCTGCTGTTTTCATGCTTCCTGTCTCTTGGGATGGATTTGCTTGGGATCTCCTGCCTGAAGTTGATTTTCTGTGTCCTAGATCAAGAAAAGGCAACATACACTGTTGTACGTCATTAAAAAGCCTCATGACTCTCCTTGTGAGCAGCTCTAGCCCCTTGAGTGGTGGCACTGGGAAGAGGAGGTGTGCCCATGGCTGTCAGCTCTGCCTCTACTCGCTCTTCTCAACATTCACTTAAACTGGGAAAAACTACCAGCCCCTGAGAAATCTCAGTGGAGTCTCTCTGGGATCTAGCAACCAGAGGAAGGTCCACCACTAATGGGCCCAGCATGGTCTCCCCCACCACCCTGCTCCCCCAGAAATGCCCCAGAACTGGCTGGCCCAGGTGGGCTCCGTCCCAGGTCCATGGGACTCCACAGCAGTGTCTCCTCCCTTCCCATCTCCTCTCTGCTGGCAGGGAAGGGATGCTGGCAGGGAAACCCAGCCGTGTCTGGCCAGACACTCACCCAGGTGACGGGTTCAATTCAGTCCCTGCAGGAGCCTGGGCTGTCTGGACCTGGTGGGGCTCAGGTGCTCGTTAAATTGGAGTTGTTACAACCTTTGGTCACTTGCTGCCTGGTGTCTGAGACCCCACTGCTCCCAGCACAGGGCTTTGCACTTGTTCTGCTGCCAGCATCTGCCCCAGCCCCCATGGGCACAGAGAGCTCTGCCCACCCGCCCAGCCCGTGCTGGAGAAGAGCTGTGAGGCTCCTCGCAGAGCCTGAGGAGCCAGGTGCTCAGGGAAACTGTGATTATTTCAAGGCTGGGGACAGATCCTCCCTTGGGGACACCTCATAGGCCTGTGGGATGGGGACAGTGATGTGCTCTGTGGAGAGCAGGAGCTGCTCTGTGCTGCTGGGGCTCCACAAGAGATGACAGCCTGAGCATGGCGTGGAGGGGATGGATGCTGACCATGCCTATGGGGCAACCACAGCTGTCCAGCCCCAAGAAACCTCCTTGTGCCACCAATAGATGCCCAAGAGTCCACGTGGCACCGGAGGGTGCAGGGGAGAGACACGGGCCTGGCTTGCCAGCTCTCCCCAGTTTCTCTGCCTGAGGAATGGGCAGCAGGCAGGTTTCATGCCACACATGTCCTGGAGGAACTGCCCATCACCTGAGACGGGGATGGTCCATCACATGAAGAGCTGCAGCCCTGGGCCTGGGATTTGCCAGAGGCTCTGGGTGTGGCTTTCCAGCAGCAAAGGAGCATGGAGGAGTTTACATAGAGCAAGTAACCGTGAGAGCACTCTGAGAATGACCACAGCCAGGAGGTGACCTCACTTGAAAGAAATCTGTGTTATATTTACACTTCTCTGACAAA
This sequence comes from Antrostomus carolinensis, assembly GCF_000700745.2. Taxonomy (NCBI): domain Eukaryota; kingdom Metazoa; phylum Chordata; class Aves; order Caprimulgiformes; family Caprimulgidae; genus Antrostomus; species Antrostomus carolinensis. Next base: position 15,312 of record NW_010332710.1, on the reverse strand, counting down.
AAGACCTGTTTCCCAAAGATGAACATGGTACAGACATTTTGCATTCATTACGAAAAAATGGACTTGCTTCTATATTTAGAATTTGGGTCACCAGCAGCTTTCTGCCAGGAGACACCAAAACATCTTTTGAAAACAGGGTTGCAAACTGGCTTTTGGCCAGGCAGCGGTGTCCTGTTGGGAAGGCTGCCAAGGGAGGTAGATACTTTGGGGGAGTCATCAGGGGAGAAGTTGGCCATCCTCCACATGAGCACGCAGCCGGGGTGGTGTGTCCCTCCCAGCTGGGGACACTGCAGAGAGCCCATTGCCATCAGCAGCCGTGCGTGACCCCAGCCCAGGAGCTCTGACTCAGTGAGCCCTTTGACTGACACGTTCTTGTTTTCTACACGCTTCTCGCTTGGCTTTGGGACAGAAGGAAATTGCAGCTGGTGGGATGAGCCCAGTAATTTGACTCGAGGTGATTTTGGGGTGTGTGTCTCAGCATAGAGTAACCTTGCCAGCCTGGGTGCAGGCAGCCAGGGTCACTGCCTGTGCAGCAAGGGGCTGTCACCCTCAGCCACTGCCACCACCCTGGCAGCCTCAGCACCTTTGCCAGAGCCCAGTGG
>NW_010332710.1:11954-14546 GCF_000700745.2 Antrostomus carolinensis | reverse complement strand
GGCCACGGGCCACCCTATCCTTAGTGCTGTCTCGGTGATAGGTCCTCTCAAATGTGGGTGATACCCAGCTTCCACCTTCTCCACAGTGCCAAGAGAAGGCATTTGCCCACCCTGCCGCCCCGTGCCCTTCTGTGGCTGGGGGTTGGCCAGTCCTTCTCCTCACACATTGGTTCCGCCTTCGCGTCCCCCCAGGGCTTGTCCTTCCCCACATCCACTGCCTCTGGGGCTGCCAGGAGCAGCAGTGACCTCCCAGCATCACCCCAAAAGGGCTTGTGCCAGGAGCCATAGGGGTGGGGTGCTCCATAGGGGTGGGGTGCTCCACTGGGGTGGGGTGTGCTCCATAGTGGTAGGATGTGCTCCATAGGGGAGGGATGTGCTTCATATGGAGTGGTGTGTTCTCCATGGAGGGCATGTTCTCCATAGAGGACAGTGTGTGCTCCATAGAGTGCCTGTGCAGTGGGGGTTGATGCCCCAGAGGGAACATCGTGGTGTGGAGGTGAGGAATGGACCCCAGCCCACGGATTGCTCTTCCTATGATCCTACTGCCTCCAACCAGTCTGGACAAGGACCCTGGAGGCCTTGGGTGCCTCCCCAGGACAAGAGGCAGGAACTTCCTGCGCTCAAATTCAAACCAGGACAATTATGAGCAAATAAACCAAAACCTGGATCTTCCATTTCAGGGGATGGGAAAATTATAGGGGAGAAACTCACTCTACGTGGGTGCCCAGCCTTGCTTGCTTGGCTTAGACTTTTCAGAGAGTGGTCAGATTGGTATGTCCCTAGAAGACCAATTCTCCTGCACTTTGCTGGTGCCCATCCAGACATGCCTCTTCCCTTTGGTCCCTCTATCTCATGATACAGGGTGACACTACACCTTCCCTAGCAGCTGGTGTCCTCAGGGGTGGTGAGGTGTCATAGTGACATGGTGTCATGGTCTGCTTCTGGTGTGCAGACAAAGCTGCTTCCTTGGGTTTTCCTCCAGACGCACATGCTCCCATCCAAACTGCGTGGTCAGAGCCTCATCATGGGCATCCTCATCCCAGAAGGTCTGAATAAAGTAGGGAAAAGTGAACCCTTCACCTCATCTGGAGGAGTTTTCTGTCCCAGAGTTTGGTTTTGTCCTGATGTGGAGAAGGGGCTCCCCAGAGCTCCCCAGGAAGGGGCTGGTGGCCTTGTGCCAGCAGCAGCCGGCGGGAGCAGCTTCAGGATGGCCACACTGCACTCAGCTGCCCTGGCCAGGTCACCAGCACCAACTCCGCTCTACTTTCCCTTTCTTCATGAGTGAGTTTTCTACAACGTAAGGAGTTCAAGCTGGAGTAGGATCCCTGAGACAAGGATGGGTTTATCCAACATGCACTGTGACCCTCAGCCTTAAATAACAGCCTTGGAGGGTCTGTTCCAGGCAGTGTCTGCTGTGTTGATGGCTGTCCTTGCCATGAGTCACCTCCACTCCTGTTATGGTGCCTTCAGACTACAGCGTGCCAGCCAGCAGAGAGGACGGCTCCCACCAAGGTGGGACGTCTCAGCCCCCACCCCCTGACTCCTTGTCCCCAAGGGGTTAGAGGGCAGCCACACAGGGACCCCGGTGGGAAAGGACCTTGTGCTGCTGCAGCCCCCAGCCCTGGCCCACCTCTCCCTGGGGACAGAGACTGGCTGCAGTTTTTCCCAAGTGCTGCCTTTGAGCTGGTCCATGATGCTGGGAGGGTTCCTGCCCCCTCTGGGATCTCCCTGCCCATATGGCATTTCTGCTCAGAGTCTCTCCCTGGAGAGCCCCTTGCTCTCAGGACTTTGTTGAGCAGCTCTTTATCTCCTTCTTGAAGCAAGATTGTAAAGCCAGGTATGAAAAATGTCAAAGAAGCACCTGGGGAGCTGATGGAGAACCTGGAGCAAGTTCACCAATTTGCATGTGGCACCTCTCCAAAGAAGGAACTTTCCTCCTTGTCAAGCTCCTGTGGCTGTGGTAAAGGCTTTGGCAGTACTGAGCAAAGTCCTTGAGGTTTTATGGCACAGATACCAACGGAAGCAGCATGATACCAGGCCAAGAGATCTCCCTGGCCTGCTGCTCACAGAGAAATGAGGGGGTCTGAGGAGCATGAGGTGGGTGCTGCCCACTTTGCAGGACCTTGGTTCCAGACAGCAGGGACCTGGGGACTGTGCAGCATGTGCAGGGCAGGAAGACTCTGCAACCTCCTCTCAGCTGCCTAAAGCAGCACCAGAGCACAGTCCCAAGTGTCACCCAGGAGTGAAACCCAAGAGAGCTCCCGATAAGGAAGGGCAGCTATAAATGTCCTGCTCCGTGCAGGTTTCACTATATTGAGGGGAGGAAGGGAACACTAAAGTCTTCTCTTAATCCGCAGTCTGGTTTTATGCTGAGACGATGGGAACAGATCCCCTGTGATCATACCCAGGGTGCCTCCACTGAGCTTTAATATCGGTGCAGACGCCCGTGTGTGCACATCCCTGCACACACCGTGCCCCAAGCACACGCCGCCCCGTCCTCCCCACCTCCCACCCCAATGACCTGAAAAATATACTACCACCAAGTTTAAAATTAGCTTTTGGGCTATTTTCAGCCAGGCCAACAACACTGCT
>NW_010332710.1:7091-11937 GCF_000700745.2 Antrostomus carolinensis | reverse complement strand
GCTGGCTGAGCCGTGGCCATGGCCCCGAGGAGCAGAGCTCTGACACAGGAGTGGTGTGAAATTCGGGACCACAGCTCGAGGCAGCCAGGCATGGGATGGGCATCTGGAGAGAGGGGCTGCAAACAGCCACGCTCCATTTTCTGTGCTCCTGGGGATGTTCAGAGTTTCTGGTTAGTCCCTTGCACTGAGCTACAGCCACGTGTGTGGGAACATGAGCCATGGCCACGTGCATAGGACAGGGGAGGCAGCACCATGGGGCACAGCCACATTAGGGCCATCGTGGAGAAACTTCCCACCTCACTGCCATGCATCTGGTGCCTGACATGAGATGAGCTGACAGGCATTGGACTGCGGTGCCCATAGGTCCCAGATGAATTGGGACAAATGAAGGACATCCAGGGCCAGCAGAAGGGCTGAGTCCTGGTCATGGCTCTGGTTCTCCTCCTGCCACACCTCTCCCATGGTCAGGCTGTGTCCAGGCACTGAACCACCAACTCCTTGCAGCTGTGCTGCCTTCCGCATGGCTGGGAGCGAGCCCCTCCACACGGGGATGTGCTCCATGAGCAGCAAACTTCTAAAAGCCTGAGGACAAGCCACCTCCCCTTGCCTGCAGCCATGGATGGGCAGCGTTAGTGGCCACATTTGCTCCAGGTGCTGCCAAGCATCTGGTTGTGCTGGCAGGGCACCCACTGGCAGCCCAGCATGGTGGCTGGGAGTGGGGTCCTGCCACAGTGGGCACTGGGTGAGCTGGGGGTCTGCCAGTGCTGGTTGGGCGCTGCAGGATGGGACCAAGGTCACCCCCAGGCAAGAGACAGTGGTGCTGCCCTTCCACGAGCCCTGGGCTGATCTCGGCTCCTATCTTCCCGCGTGCAGGCTGGGGCGGCGATAAACACTGCTGAGCCTGGTGACAGACGACTGGAAGCCTCCAAGGACTCTGTGGCATTTCGAAAATCCTCACCCAGATGACTGACACAAGGCAGAGTCTCGCCTTGTGTACCTTGGCACCTCACTGAAGAACTGTGTCACCCTTCTCGGGAGCCAGGAGAGGAGGTAGGATGGCAGTGACATTGGAGATGGGACTCCAAATTGAGGAGGGGAGAAGACAAGGAGAAAGTTTTCCCTGTGCTCTTTGGGCACTATCCCAAGACCTTTGACGCATACAGGAGTTTTAAAATACATACAGTCCCTGGTCACCCCATGCCTCTGGGTCGCACTGTTTGTGTCGTGGTTGCAGATCAAGTGCAGAGGGTGGTGGGAGACACAGCAATACAGGGCTCTGCAGCACTCACCCTTCCTGGATCAGCCACGGTGGTGGGACTGGTCTGGTTTGACTTGCAGAAGCGCTGCACTGGCTGTGCCCAAGCCCACATCCAAGGGTGGTGGCTCTGCTCCCCATGATCTCAGGAGCTGTAGCTGCTGTTTGAAACTTTGGGGAGCTTTGACATAATGGGAAGAGCTCAGCAAGCTCTCAGGAGGGTGAAGGTCCCCCAGCACTCGGGTCAACACATTGCTCTGGCCCATCACAGGAGCAGGCAAGGGGACCCATCACACCAGCACAGGGCTGCTGGGGACATGTGTTCCTGTCAGTTGGCTCCTAGGATGGTGGCCTGCCCAAGCGCAGCGCTTTCCAAGGAGCTGACCTTAAAAAGAGCAAAACACAGGCTGCTTTGAAGGTTTCTGCTCTCAGGCGTTTCCACTGGGTCTTGGCAGGCACCCTGGTCCTGCTGGCCGAGCCCTCCCACCGGGAAGGTGGTTCTCACCGAGCCCGGCCACAGCAGCCTTATAAGGACCCATCACTGCAAATGGTCTGTGACCACTCTGCTCTCTCTGTGATGCACGTGGAGATGAAACCTTCAAAATCCACCCAAGGCAGAAGATGTCCCCGGTGCCTTCTCCCCTTCTCTCACATGAAGCTCAGGTTTTGTTTCTCCGAAGGTCTTGTTGGAAGGAGAGAGAGGTGGCAAAGGCCTTTATCAGTTTCCAGGATTAGCTGCTCCATCAAAATGCTTTAAAAATATTTTTCTCACCTTTTTTGGAATATTAATAAAGAAGCCAAAAAGTCCTTGTGCCCACCTTCTCCTCAAACCCTTTCCAGACACTTGGGTATCTGAAGATCCCAAAAACTGAAAGGCTTTGAACCTGGGAAACATCTGAGCACAAGAGCAAAACGGTGCCCTAAGTCAGCACATGGCCCAAAAATAGAACGAGAGGGTTATCTGAAAAATGCACTAAATATAGACAAAAAGGTTTCGGCCCCAGCTGCAGCGCTGGCCAGCCCGGCGCATAGCTAAGGGTCACTTGCAGACAGAGAGGCTTTAAAGGTCCACGTCCATCCTAGCTGATGTGCTCAGAGAGGATTCATGTCATACCTTGGTTGGACACAGCCCCACCTCGCTCTGCCACGGCTCTCAGGGCACTCAGAAAGTGGGTGACCAAGATTCTCATCCCTGCGGATGCTCCCAGGGTGAGTGTCCTGCCTGTGGAGGAGAGGCAGGGACCCCAGTCACAGGGGAACACGGCCCCTATGCGAGAGATTTCTGTGGTGGATCTGCACAGGCTTTTTGAAGGCACAGGCACTAGGTGATCCTGCTGGGAGTGATACCAACCGGCACCGCTGCTGCCACCACAGTATGACAGAAGTTTGCTCAAGTACCATCTCCCCTGGTCACCAGATTGCCCAAATCACCCTGAACCTCAGAAATGGCTCTGCTGTTGGTTTAACCAGCGGGGATGGTGCAGGTGGGGGCTCCTTTCATCTGGGGCAGGTCATTCAGCTCCAATTACAGCACAGAGTGGGAAATCTTCCAGTTTTCTGGCACTTTACAGCTCTGTGAAAGCCCAACCCTGTCCTCAGCCCTGCACAGCATGTGATGGTGACCTGCTGCAAAAGCTTTTGGGGTGAGTGGGGTCCAGGCAGCCCTGAGCCCGGCAGCATCTGTCAGTCCGAGCAGCCACTGCTGCCTACGGCACTTTGCAGTTGAGTTGTCCCCAGTGGGTCTCTGCTTGCCCAGGTTGGATCTTTAAAGCCGTGTTTGGGTGGGCTTTTCCCTCCTGCAGCCTGACAGACCCTGCTGACATCGTGGCCTGATAAATACGCCTCCTCCCTTCTCCTGGCCCATTGAGGTGCAGGAGTGACCAAGCCATTCGGGCACATAAGTTGTGGAGGAGGACAGGCATGGCCAGGGAGAGCAGAAGGAGGAGAGGAAGGGAAAAGGGAATTTCACCCATGCAGGCCGTCCCTAGACACTAGAGGACTGTTCTGCCAGGAGAGGATCTCCAGAGCTCTGGGCAGGCACCATAGCAGATCCAGCAGCTCTGCATGTTTCTGATATTCAGTGATTTTTGGTCACCAGCTCCTGGGATTACAAACATCCCTCCCCTGAGCACGGGGACTGAGACAAAGGAAGAAGGAAGCTCATAAAACGTGTCTGATAGGGCCAAGCCTTGCTATCATTTTGAAATGATAGGAAATCTCCTTGAAAAAGGTCCAAGATCCTTTGAAGTCCTTACGGTTCATTAATTGCAGCCTGAGTGATCTCTGGCAGCCCAGCACCTTCCTCCACTGGTGCTGGTGGCAGATCCAAGCTGCCAAGAAGAAACCTCACCTGCAGCAGTGGGGTCTCTGTAGGGAGCAAAGTCACACCTGGAGCACCAGGCTGGCTTCATCACCTGATGGTTCCAGATGCGGGTTATTCATGGATTTTTTGGTAAATACACACTTTGCCAGGCATGTCTGATGCCACCAGCTCGGCGCATGGGGCATGGGAAGAGGTGCCGTGGTCCATGGCGTTGCCCTCAGGAGCTAAGGTGTTTCTCTGGCATTTCTGCTTCACATCAGCCCCTCCTGACCTGCAGCCAGTTTCGGCCACCGGGGAAGCTGGTTTTGCAACACCAGAAACACAAACACTCCTCCAAGATGTGTGACCAGACCTTCCCCGATGCCCCAGACCTTAATGACTTCTTTCATAAAAACTGTGTCATGGTGTGGTACAGATAAGCTCCCACAGTGCCAGACAGAACTGTGACACCCCATCATTATAGCTGAGACCAGGAAGGGGTTGGAGAGGTGAGGTCAGCGCAGGGACTCGCCCTGTGGCTGTCTAGGGCAGGTTGCTGGCTGGGGGCTAAGGAGAACCCACAACGTGGAGGAGGAACAGGATGGGGACCTGCTGCAGCCATTCAAGTCAGTAACCCCAGGGGCTCGTGGCCCCTGTGAGCCTTCTCCCTTCCACCCCGGGAGCGGGGTCACCCACTGCTGGAAGTGCCGTTGGAGATGGACCAAGGAGAAATGACATTTTGTGAGAATGAAGGGCAGAGCTGGCAGTGCTTCAGCGGGCATGGATGGCTCTGCCCTGGGCAGGAAGAGGGACCAGGAACCAGAGCCCAGAGTTCTGTCTCCTCCTCCTTAAGCCATCCACTTCTCAAAGTTCTGGGGCTTGGTTCTGCCCTACTGAGAGCACTGTGACCCTCATCCAGGAAAACCCACGCACAGCTTGTGTTCGGAGTCGGCTGGGTTGGAGCCAGGCAGCACTGGAAATAACTCCCTCGACACCCCTTCTCTCCTGCACTGCCACTGGGCAGCAGCACTGGTGTGACGTCCTCCTGCCCCGATGCCCAGGGTGAGGTTAACCTTAGGCAAACACTCCCCTGAGCAAGGACAGACCCCAGTGAGGTTGTTAAGGGCTGATCCATAATAGGATCAAAGTGTGGGTCCAGTGGGAAAAATCAGACCCACATCCTTCAGCCCAGCTCCTGACCCTGCACCAGCGACCTCAAGTCCCAGGCAGCTCTGCAGCATCCCTTCCTGGGGGGCTGTAGACAGGAACTTTATTTCAATAAGCTCTTT
>NW_010332710.1:4493-7080 GCF_000700745.2 Antrostomus carolinensis | reverse complement strand
GGTCTCATCCAAATGAAAGCGATGACACTAGGGCAGCAGCAGAAGGAGCATGTTTAGGAGCGCTACTGCTACAAACCTTCTCAGCTCTGAAGCATCACACACAGATAAAAGGCTCCTGCAGAGCTGCTTCTCCTGCAAACCCCATTTTGCCCCAGTTAGATAATTGGGGTGTGTGTGTAACTCAGTTCGTTAAAATAAAAAATCCTTTTTACTTCCTGCCCTCCTGCAGCTGAAGGCTGCGGGCGAGGTGATGCAAGAGCTGGCTGTGATTGCAGCCAGGGTAGGCACAGGTGCCCGTGCCAACTCCGCTCTCCTGCCCCGGGTACACAGGGTGCTGTGCAAGAGGGGGTTCACTGAGCTGGGGTGACAGTGACACTGGAGACAGAGCCAATGGTCAGGGCTGGCCAGCTCTGCGGTGGGGAGAGGATGTGGAAAAGCAACAGATGGGATAGCAACCAGGCTCTTGGTTGTGATAAAGTATTTTAGATGGGCCTGGTTCCACATCCCAAACGCTGCAATTGAGATGGAGTCAGAATATTGTAACTCCACCATCCAGGTCGGCATCAGCGGGGCTGGTCCAAGCAGCTGCGTTACAGAGGAGCACTCACGGCTGGGCTGCTCCTTAGGAAGCTATTCCCAAAGCCAGCGGGACTCCACCTGCTTGTGTGCTGCCCTATAACCAGGGAGCTAAAGGTTGTGTTTTCATCACCACCTTTCATCAGCGACCTGAAGAAATAAAGCTGGAGTGGCAGGCAGATGATTTAATTTGACCGGCACGCCAAGGAGGGCAGCGCACCCCCTGCCCTGCTTCGCCCAGGTCTAGCGGCACGGAGCTGAGTGAGCAGCTCAGCACCAAAGTCAGGATTCCCTCCACGCTCACCCACTGCTGGCTCAGTGAGGTGGCACCAGCATGGCCTGGTGGCACCAGCAGAGCAAGGTGACACTGGCACACCAAGGTGGCACCAGCACAGCGAGGTGTAACCACCACAGTGAGGTGGCACCAGCATGGACAGGTGGCACCGGCAGAGCAAGGTGACACTGGCACACCAAGGTGGCAACGGCATGGTGTGGCTGGGGCAGTGCCAGGGACCAGGTGGCAGCAAGGACCGTGTCCAGCAGACCTCCCCGCTGCCTCCTGATGCTGAGTTCAGGCAGCCGAGCCAGGACAGGCACTGGCCAAAACACCCGGGATCACCCTGGGGACAAAATCTGGGGAGAGCTGGCCTGAGCAATCTGGCCAGGCCAGTAGAGCCAGAGGTGGTGAGGAGCCGGACAGACAGGTTTGGGAGAGGGACAGCACCTCCTGAGAGCTTCCTCCAAACACCCTGCGCAGCCTGAGCCGGTCCCTCCGTGGCCGCATCGCCCAGACATGCATCCCCGCCGTGGCCATCAAACCCACCCGCGCCCTTGCCCCGTCACCCAGCACAGCCCCAACCTGCCATTTGCAGCAGGTGGGAACTGTCCGGCGTGCAGGCGGGAGGACAAATGGGTGCTGAGCCGGTGGGGTAGGGCCCAGCTTGTGCTCACCCTCCCTTGTCCCCCTATAAACCACCCAGCAGACATTCTGGAGATCTCTGCCTGGCACACGGGTGGCAGAGGTGTCGGGGTGTCACTGGCACCCAGCACAGCCCCAACCTGCCATTTGCAGCAGGTGGGAACTGTCCGGCGTGCAGGCGGGAGGACAAATGGGTGCTGAGCCGGTGGGGTAGGGCCCAGCTTGTGCTCACCCTCCCTTGTCCCCCTATAAACCACCCAGCAGACATTCTGGAGATCTCTGCCTGGCACACGGGTGGCAGAGGTGTCGGGGTGTCACTGGCACGGTCTGGAACACCTTCCCCCCAGGGAGGGCTGTGAGCCCCGGCCCTGTGGGGGCTGTTGCTCTGCTCCCCCCTGCGCCCGGGGGTCCCTTCCCATGAGGACAGGAATAGCCATCACGGGTAGAGGCAGGCACTGGGTGCACCCAATGGGAGAGGGACCATCCCAGAGGGACATGGTGCACCCCAGCAGGACAGGATGCACCCCAATGGGACAACGTGCATGTTAAAGGAATTTAACTCAGTCAGTGAGTAACTCTGGGTTTGCTTTATTGACACCTCAGAGTTGGGCCATCACCTCAGGGAGTGGCAAAGGCTTTGCAAAAATCCAGCTCTCTCTATCTGCTAAATTGAACATTATACAATAGTCATTCCTCTCGGAGTTCTCGGTGCTTTCCCACCCCAGCAGGACAGGGCACACCCCAACGCCCTCACCCTTCACCAGGCAGGACACGAGGTGGGGTTTGGCTGGGGCAGGGTGAGGGTGCAGGGCAGGGCTGAGGCAGAGCAGCTCTGGGCACAGGAATGATCAGCCGTGGTGGTGATGGGGAGGACATGGGTTTGCAGATGTTGGCCAGACATGCCCCATTGCTTCCCCAGAGCTCACAGCTCCGAGGTGTGGAGCTCCTGACACAGTCAGAGAACCCCAACACTCCCTTTACCCAGCACACAACAGCAGGGGCTTGCCCTCGGGGTCATCAGCCTCCTCTTGAGAGGTACCAGCAAAACCTCCTGCCTTGCTGAGCGCCCCAGGCCCTGCACCCACCTCCCAG
>NW_010332710.1:0-4397 GCF_000700745.2 Antrostomus carolinensis | reverse complement strand
GCTGGTTGTGGACTTCAAAGAGCCAGGTCCCACATGACAAAACAGCCGCGGGCCGGTCATGAGGCTGAGCACCCAGCAGCCATGCTGAGCATCCAGAGCAGTGACAGAATCACGGCTAGGCAAGTTATGCATCATGAAGGCTTCAGGCATGACCACGAATGGCCCTAGGTTCAGGCCTGGGGAGGCAGGAGACCAGAGGTCACCAGCTGAGTCATCAGCAGGTCTGAGCACCACACTCCTCAGCACCAGCCACCGGCTCCTCTCCAGCCCTGCTCCCCAAAGCATTGTCCAGCGCCTCCTGCCAGTACCATCCCACCTTGACCTAACTTCTGTCCTCTCCCTGGGAATGCCTGTTCCCTCCTTTTCATCCAGACACCCTCCCATCTGTGACAGGAGGCTCCATCCCCACCACACTGGTGTCATGGGGAGACCTCCAAGAGTGGTTAAGGTTGTGGTGACCTTGTGCCCAGGCAGGATCACCCTTAGCCCTGCAAGGAGCCAGCCCTCAGCGCTCACCTGGCACCAGAAGAGGGATCTGGGAGTCCTCTGCTCAGAGCACGCACCTCATCCACACTGCTGCCTCCCTGTCCCTGCAGGCACGTGCAGCCATGGCAGGGGGGGCAGGAGACAGGGTAGTGCCTGCACCTCCTGTCCTGGCTCAGCCAGTGGTACTGGGTATGCTGGGCAAAACAATCCAAGGTGGTTCCCTGAGCTGGTTTGCTCATGGCCACTACCTCACACCATGGCTGGAGGAAGACCGAGATCTTTTTTGAGGTAGGAAGGTCCTGAGCTGCATCTGCTGCTGGGGAAGAAAACAAGAGCTCTGTCCATGTGGTCCAGTGGGGTTTGTCACACAAGATGGATGTTTGCCACCCCCGAGGTTGTGTGGTCACCCGGGGAAGCGTGGCTGATGGAACCCATGCCACCGAGAAGGGAGCTCCTCGCAGCCCAGAAGCACTGCACAGACCATGGTCCCAACACCCCCGGGACCACCTGTCTCCTGGAGGAGCTGGGGCCACCAGGGGCTCTGACATGTCAGGGTGGCCTGGCTGGAGGGAGGGACCATCCCAGCCATAGCCTGGCCTGCACACTTTTCTAATTAAAACATCCCATATATTTTCAAGCTGGGTGCAGCCCCTTCCAGGAGGGAGGAGGCAGCGTGGGCCAGGGAAAAGCTGGCTCCTGGGAAGTGTCTCCGGTGAAGGATTAGTTAAGTGGGAATGGAGTGTTGGGGAGACTCTTTTGCTGCTCATCCCCAGCGAGGACAGAAGCAGGGTGGAGAGTGGGGGTGGCTGCAGCTGTGGGCAGCAGCATTTTCGTGCAGGTTGGCAGCAGGATGGCCATGCCTGGGGAGTCTCAATAAGCTGGAGCAGCTCAGGGGTCCATGCAGTGCCCCAGCCAACAGTCCCAGTAAGAAGCTGCACCCACCTGGGGTCCGAGCAGAGTGCCCATGCTGGGGGTCAGGCTGCTGCACCCTCACTGCAGAAGCAGCTCTCAGCCCCCGCTCAACTCCCTGCAAACTCCAGCTTTAGCATCAGGGAGAATTCATTAATTCAAATCATAGAATCATGGACTGGTTTGGGTTGGAAGGGACCTTTCAAGGCCATCCAGTCCAACCCCCTGCAGTGAACAGGGCCATCTTCAACCAGATCAGGTTGCTCACAGCTCTGTCCTACCTGACCTTGGATGTTTCCAGGGATGGGGCTTCTACCACCTCTCTGGGGAACCTGGCCCAGGGTTTCAGCATCCTCACTGTAAAAAATTGCTTCCTTATAGCTAGTCTAAATCTAAATTGATTTCTTATGTAAAAAAATGTAAAGGAAGCGTTTGGTTTGCAGCCTCATGGAGACAAAGCAGCACCCACCTGAAAGCTTCACTGCGGGGCAGCGAGCTCCAGCCGCAGCCAGGGGGGATGAGCCTGTCCCCATCCCCTCCTCAGCATCCTCAGCAGCTCAGCACATTCCACAGGGAAAGCACTGTTGTACTTCAGGTCACGAGAGAGCAAGAAGAAACCCTTATTCTAGCCTGAATTTTGTCCCCCAAAGCTCAGCAGTTGCAGAGAGCATCTTGGCAAGAGCCGACCAGACTGGAGTGACCCAATCTCTGACTCCTGGGAGTGTTTTCTGGAGCCAGGCTCTGTGCAGTAACAGGTGTGCCAATAAAACACAATTAGTGGTTCAAAAAGTCCGACCAAAAATATTTTCTGTTAGGACATAGGTGTACTTGGGCTTCAGAATAAATATATAGAATACATAGAATAACTTCAATATATGGGAGAGATCAGTCCACCTTAGCCCATAAAATAAGATGCTTTAAGTGTTGTGACAGGCAGGTAACCAGTGGGAATTTGAGCAAATAGTGGTGGGGTTTGTAGAGACCAGTAATACTTTAGTTGAAGTGGAAAAAAACAGGCTTTGGGTCCTCTGAGTCTTCCTCAAGTCTGAAAAAAAGAGACACACATCTTTAAGGATAAATAAAACCATAAATCAAAAAGTTTAATGTTGAAACTTATGGATGGGGCCGGGCTGTTTTTGGTGGTGCCCAGTGACAGGACAAGGGGCAATGGGCACAAACTGGAACATGGGAAGTTCCAGACAAACTTAAGGAAAAACTTCTTTCCTGTGAGGGTGCCGGAGCCCTGGGACAGGCTGCCCAGAGAGGGTGTGGAGGCTCCATCGCGGGAGATGTTCAACCCCACCTGGATACTTTCCTGTGCACCCTGCTGGAGATTAACCTGCTTTGTCAGGGGGGTTGGACTGGATGATCTCCTGAGGTCCCTTCCAACCCCACCAGTCTGGGATTCTGTGAAAACAAGCTGTTTGATGGTTAAGCAGAGATGCAACTCTTTGTGAGAGATCTCCGATGGCTCTATCTGGCCTATGCCTGTCCAATCTCCAGCTCACAGATGACCAGTCCCTACCACACACATCCAGCTGCCTCCTCTGCCACAGCCTTGTTGCCCCTCCAACAGTCCAACCCAGTGTGGACATGGAGATACAGCTGCAGAGTAAGCCATGCTTTAATGTTCCTTTACACTTTGTCCTCTGTGTAGCTCATGCTGGACTTAATCCCGCAATTGCAGCTGGAACCCCAGGTGACAGTGTGACACTTCCCAGTGTTTTCCCTCACACTAACAGTGTTTCTTCAATACCAATTAATATGCACAGAACTAACAGAGTAGGAAGAGGAGCGCTTCTAGATGGCATCCAGGGTTCCCAAACAACAGAGGTGCCAAACCTGCACTTCCCAGGGCTGGTGTTGGGTTTGCTGCATTGATTTGAGGACCAGGATGGAGCTGTCCTCAGGTTTGGTTGCTGTTTTGTGGAGGAGGTTGCAACTCACCTGACTTTAAATCTTTTGTGTCATCATTTAACCAGTTCCCTCCTGTCCCCTCTGAGGATTAGTTGGAAAAACATTGATCCAGATTCATACTTGGTTTCAGCTTAGCACTGGCTTCCCGAGTGAGGGCTGCTCCTGCTCTAAGGACACCACTGCTCTCTCCTGTCACGCAGCAGAGACGGACAGAAAACAGGATGAAATTTTCACAGGATGAAATTGCAATTTCAATACTTTAAACCAAGAAATATGTTCACTGTAACTAAAAATGCACACAACGAAGTGGATTCTGTATCCCTGCCACCTTTATTTCCAAGGAAGAGAGAATGTGAATTCATACTTCAGTGGTTTAAAACAATATTGAGCTTCCACAAGGCAAAAAGATTGGCAAAATTTGACACATGAGTGCCCCAGGCTCTGCCGCTCTGCTTCCCACAGCCCTGCAGCCACCTCCTCTGCCTGCAACAGCCCACGTCATTGCAAACCTCTGTGGTAGCGTGTAGCACCACACAACACCACGTGCCTTTTTTCCACCTTCCTGGTGAAAGATAAGGAGAAAGACAGGACAAACCCTCAGACACCTCCACTGCGGTGCTCTGGGGCTGGGTCGGGTATGAGAGGCTGATGCTGGGAGAGGACATCTGCGGGTGGACCAGATGCTCCAGGAAAGCTGAGCAGCCGGGAAGGGCTGCTTGGTGCTCTACAGGACCCATACACATCCCTCCACACAAAACCCTCTGAGGCCAAGGTCCCAGTTGGCTGGGAGGGGTCACAGGTTGGTTTTTTCATCCCTCCATTGGAAACTTTGGTGTGCAAGCTGGTCCTTGAGCCTGGAGGAGTTTTAGTCCAGGACCAGTGCATGAGTGGTGAAGGGGGTGCAAGGTGAGGACTTGTGGCTCAAGGCTGGAGTGGAAATGGGTTCCCAGTGCCTGGGTCAGAGCAAGGCTGTTCATAGGTGTCCTGGTTTTGCTAGGACAGAGTTCATTTTCTTCTTAGTAGCTAGAATAGCTGTGTTTTAGTTTCTGGATGAGAGAAGAATGTTGATAAGGTGCTCATGTTAT